>NC_079376.1:10145000-10342500 GCF_021018895.1 Seriola aureovittata | reverse complement strand
AAGTGTCCCTTTCTTTACAAATTGAAAAAGACTTACATTTCAAAATGTACTCATCACAAGCTGAAACAACAGGAGGGACATTAAGTGGCAGGCTCCAGTACTAATGGCATACTCCCTTAATAAATCACTCTCCACACAATAGCAGACACACACACACTCACACACACACATCCGTACACACACCTGGCCACCTCTTTACTCATATATTCTTGCTGCTCCATAGCCCCACCCAGTGTAGAACAAGAAGTGCATGACAGTGCTCTCTTGGACATGAGGATTTAATAGGTGACCCTGGGCTGCATGCTGGGTCCCCCGCTGCCTGGGCTCATCCAGCCGTAAAATGAGGCTCAGGCAGGACCCGGCTGGTAATGAGAACTGGCATTTTGCTCAGGATAACCTCGGGAAAATCGCTTCTATAAATACCTTCTATAAATAAAAGTGTACCTTGGCCCAAGACTGTGTAAGGGGCTTTCTCTGAAAAGGTCATCTATTGCCCCGACTCCGGCACGACTCACCATGTTCTTGTTTTCCTCCTCTCCCATACCTCTCTCTCTGTGCCCTGGTCTTCTGCCTCTTTCTTCCCCTTTTTTTTTTTTAATAAGGTCTTTGAGTCTTAACTGCAGAGAATATGGTGCGTTATCATTCATGTCATGTGACCCTTGAAGGGCTCCTTCATCCTTCTCATGTGTATCCTCTCCTCTAATGACTCTGTGTATCCTTGACCTTGGTCGGGCCAGAACATACATCCTGGAGCGAAAGAAAAAGAAGAGGAGAGAGGGAAGGAGAGAAAGACATGGATTCAGCAGGAAAAAAAAAGTTAGACGGAAAAGTAATGAATTAACAAATTAGCAAATTTGCTAACATGAAGGAGGAACAGGTTTTGGGGTTTGATGCACAGGCCCTGTGTAAATACCCCCTTATAGGCTTGTGTGTGTGTGTGTGTGTGTGTGTGTGTGTGTGTGTGTGTGTGTGTGCGCGTGCGTGTGTGTTTGTGCCAACACCATGGCCTTGTCTCATTAATCAGGGCCTCATGTGATCTATTGGATTCAAGTGTATCTGTATTCTCTGTTAGCCATATAAGAATTTGTATCACATTCCTCCATGTAGAGTGCTGCAGCAATGAGTCCTAAAACACAGAAATGATTTAGCATTTTAGCATCTAGCATTTTCAATGACATAAATGAAATAAGGTTTTTGGTTAACACAAGCTCAAGGTAAATACCCCTGTCATGATTATTTTAAGCCTTTACATCTCTTAAAAAGGCCCGTTGCTGACAAGTGGCTAAATGAGACTACTCACCAGTCTCTCAACACCCTTGTTGTGTTTATACTCGCGCTTTTGCAAAGTATTATGTTCAAGTGACAAAGTCGAGAGTGGCCTGTGTAATTATGGCAGAAGTTACGGAAAAAGATAGGTTACTTTATTATAGAGAGAGAAGTTAAGGATGGATAAAAAAATGTCTGACTTCAACAGAGGAGATCGCGGAGACCACAAAGTCTGGTTTTGCCTGAAACTAACCAAATCATAACCATAACACTGTCAAATCATAAAACAAATGTATTTTTCAGCCATGTAACACTTTGCAAGGCACAGAAAAATGATGCTGTCTAGCTGACAGGGCCGTCAGATCAGAAAATGCTTCTGTCTGTTTCAGTCTTTTATGGGATGAGAACATTTTCCTACTTCTGAAACTCAATAAATTGTTTAAGAGCCCATTGAAGTACCTGAGAAATGTATTGTCAGAAAGCTAGAAAATGGCCCAGCTTTTCTTAGATCATGGATGTTTTAGAGCTACTGTACATGGTTTCCACACGACAAAGACAGTACACTAAAATCTATTTTAGTACAGGTGAGACTGAAAATGAAACCGCAGTGTTGCATGAATCCATTAAATGATCTGACAGATTAAATAAAAGTGGCTTTATTCATTCTTCATCTCCTCCCTCTTTCTCTACAGGAGCTTTCATGACACAGAAGGAGCCAAGGACTTTCTCTACAGGCCAGGTCACTACTTAAACTTCACTTAGCCCCCATTTTACTGCCTGTGGGCAACTTAAACTGATTAGCCTCGACCCTACTAGGACCGACTGACCTCCCAATGCATCCAATACCACTTATTGATCAATATTCATATTGATCCAGGCCCCCCACTGCTGGATCAAGGGCGAATGTTTCTATTGATTTAGCCAGATTAGAGAAGACAAAAGGTTTCCAAATCAGTTTAGAAGCAACCTGCCAACGGGATATGACAGTGAGCTGCGTGGGGATTTCCAGCCAGGATTAGATTTGATGAGTGTTAACTGTGGAATTGATATAGCTATAGGACTGTACCGATCGGTAGCTAATCAAGTAACACAGTATGTTAATGCAGTCGTGCTTGCCCTTTAAATGCATGAGGCTATACCAATCGATATATCTGGCTAACCCCAGCTTTAGATCAAATGCAGACATATTCATTTAAGTTATAGCTAGTTTGGATGACGTGAAAGAGGAGGTAACCAGTGCAGTGAAATATTTATTTTAACCTGTTCCAGAAGCATAACACCAGAAAAAGATTTTGTGCAGTTGGCAGTTCCATCCCCTGCTCCAACCTGTCCACATGTCAAAGTGTCCTTGAGCAAGATATTGAACCCCAACTGCTCCCAGTGGTAACGCCCAGTGCCTTAGCTTGTTGCCAGCACTGTGTGTGTGTGTGTGTGTGTGTGTGTGTGTGTGTGTGTGTGTGTGTGTGTGTGTATTCAGTTCACCTTCTATACATAGTGCATGGGTTGCTTTTTATAATTCAGTCATTCCAATTTTAAAATTAATAAACCTTCATTTTACAGTAGAAAGAGATGAATATAAATATCATTAAAACAGCCTCTTCTGGAGTTATTTGCAATGGCCAGTTTTGTAGTGTTATGCTAACAGTAATTCTACTTTGAAATATCACTTCCATGTTTTCCATTCCCAACATTAAACAAAAAGAGAAAACTTTAAATTCCACTTTGTGAAAGACACAAACTGGTTCTATTGAAATGTGGCGTCAGCAGCTAGCAATAATTAGTGTGATGCTTGTCTACAGTAATTAAACTGAGGCATCACAATTCATTTGATAATGAGCAAAAAGCTACATGTAATGGCAATTAAAAGGACTAATTTAATGAAATTTGGATTAGTTAGTGGAGACATCGCCTGTGTTGTCCTGTCGCCTGGCTGCAGGTCCGGTTCTGAAGACTGCACTGACACTTGTTTGTTCTCCACCACAGGAAAAGACAGCAGAGAGCACAAGCTGTTACACCACCACAGACAACACCCTCACATAATCATTCACGTACTGTGCGTGTGTGCGCTGTGCATGCACACCATATCATTTATTAAGCCCTGGGAAAACATGCTTCCATCCCTATGAAATATTGATGTCCTGAGTGGGATAAAATGAGTGAATAAGTCATGAAACACTGACAACACAACACTCAAAGAAACAGAGAGCATGTGGACATTTGCCAGTGTGTGATGTGTGAATGTTACCGCAGAGAGTGAGAGTGCAAAGGAGAGAGAGATAGAAGGAGAAAGAGGTAGGGATTGTATGGTGACATCAGTGGTGGTCTTTCCAAATGAAAAACGTATTTAGGAAGTGGGGAACCAGGAATGGATGTGGCCGTTCCATTTAGGGCTATGAGAATCACTGAAGCTGAATAGACCCCACTTTGTTTCTTTAAAGTGGTTGACGAGCACTATATGCTAATGGAAATGCTAGTTTTAGTAAAATAGAGATGGTTTATCCGTACCTTTGCCTTGGCTAGCCATATGTATGAATTGGCAGCTTCACGTGGGACAAATAATCCCTAGTGGACCTTTTCTCTTTGAGAGCTAAACAACAGTAATTGAATGATCGAGGTTCATTGGCTGACATTGGCTCTAACAGCTGAAGAAATGGCTACTTCCCTTCCGCTGTCCCCGGTGGTCTCATTTTCCGAACATCACTTTTTTGGGTCACCGAGTTAATCCCAAAAATATGTCCTGCCAGAACCTTGCCATTTATCTATGTGGGTATTCTGTGTCAAGCTCAGCATGGCTAATTCTCTCTGGGACTCCCCTCTGCTATGGAAGACAGACCTGACTGGCAAACTCACACATTATCGCCACAGTCATCTGATCCGCCTCTCCTCTTCTACTCCCCTCATTCTTCTGCTGGAGTGAAATCTCTCCATGTGAAGTGCCAAAAACCAGCGGGTTAGGCATAAATGACAATGAAGACTTCCTGTGTTGCAGAACTACAAATAGAACTTTACAAATATAGCTTTAATGTAATTAGGGAAACCATTACACCAACCTTATTGTTGCCTAGGGACAGACATTTGATCTTCAAAGACCCTCACATGGTATCAGCATTGAAACCATTCCAGTCTTCATGAGCTGGATTAATCATACAGTATGCCATAATGTTTTGGCAACTTCTTACTTGCCCACCACCATTTCCTATTGAACCTTTTTTTTCAACTCTCTTTGACATTCAAAAGAGAATTTACCGTCAAGCTGAAATCCATTTAAGTTGTTCGTACAAAGTATAAACACAGTTACAGAATGTCCGCCCCCAACCCCACCCCCCCACCCACCCCAACGCAATGTGTATTTTTTCACATCAGGCCTTTCAAGAAGACAGAATTCATAGGCCTGTCAAGTGCCATACACGGCTTGAATGTGGTCATTTACAAGAAGCCGACTGGAGCACAAAAAAAGCAAGAGAAGCCATTTTGGTGCTGTCAGAGGGTTTTGTGGCTGTAAAAGGCTGTGGTGATGCGCTCTGACACTTGGGGTCTTGTATGGTGCTTTTAAGAGCTCTGCGTGGGCACTCTCTGCATCACACACTGCCGAGCAAGACAAAAACATACCTGTCACTAGCAAACACTGCTGCTGCACTTAAAGAGATTCCTGGCTGATTTCATGCCAGCAGAGGTCTTGAGGTGACTTTGTGACACTTTTGTTGTACAGTAAAGCTTTTTTTTTTTTTTTTTTCCCGACTGCTGGACATTGAAGCTATAGTTCTTCCTGGGTGGAGAAGTTTGTTTTTATAGTTCCTCTGAAGAGGGGGAGTGAATTTGCTGAGTTGGACCGGTCACTTTACATAACTGCTTCTGCTAGTGTGAATACTGATTGGTCACAAAATAATAACCTTTTCATACCTGATACTTTATTACCCCTTAAAAATAAGTACTACATCTCTTTTATGTGGCACAATAACACATTTTTAGTGAAGTTCACTTCTTGCTCAAGCAAACTGTCCTTCGTTTAAATCCATTGCCTTACAGGAAGGTCACAGTGTGCAAAACAAACAAGAGAGAGGACAAAGGAGAGACAGTCCTCCATTATGCCCCCCTTACTTCCTTGCCTCCCTTGCTTTCTCTTTCCCTTCATCCCCTGCTACCTTTATTTGCTGCCCTATTAACAACTGTTACTGCAGCTTTAATTACGCCCCTGTGATCTCCAAGAGTGGCGGGCACGTGTCATCTCCTTCCCAGGGGAGCCTGGGTAATTACCAGCATCCATCCAAGGGCCATTGCTCCTGGTCCTCGGTCGCCGTGGCGATAATCACACTGCCGCCGCTAACATCTGTCCCTTGGGCGAGAAGTCCAAGTGGCCTAAGCCTGTCACGCCATGCCTTCCTGTGTCAGGTTTGACCTCTGACCCCACCCATGGCTCCGCAGGGCTAATTTGTTTACTCTGAGAGACAAGAAGGGACGGACCAAAATCCCACCCGAATGCAAAAGCTTCAAGGTTTGAACATGGATATTCGGTATATGTTAATATACTCTACTGTGTGTGCTGTATATCTGACCACTGCTCTCATTTCTTTGCCTATTCTTACTCATATACAGTAGCGTTTTGTTTCAACTGGCAGTGGCCTATTTGCCATCCATATTTTGGCCTTTAATTCTCCCTCGACTCCAGATCTCAGCACCCACACCGTATGTAATTTCATGATCATCATTTGTGTAATCACTTATAGAGGTTTGGTTCATTTGTGCTGACAAAAAGATAGATATATCATGCCAAACTAGACCATAAACTTGAAATCAGAAACTTTACAAATAAAACAATCATCCTGCAAACATAACAGAACTTTGTGGTGTAGAGTATGATCTTCAGACTCTAAAATGATGAGCAGTGAAAACTTTTTTCTGTAGATAGAAAATATTTGTCATGCATTTCGTAATGCCAAAGCCATCTGCTGTTGTAAAATTTCAAAGTCAGAGTTGTCATTCTTTAGGTGAGACGTTCACTTTCCATCCTGAGCTCTTATGACCTTTTCTCCTGTTTGCAGCAGGCTGCACTCTTTCAACAGTCAACAAGATAAATTCAAACCATCCAACAGTAAGCATTGTTCTCAGTCAGTAAAAACACAGTTTGAACTACAGTATGTCCAATGCAAGCTGCTAAAATCAATCTGAAATTCGACTTAGATTCCATTGATTGTCTCGTCCAGGATTTTGTCTGAGCCCCACACATACTGCATAGAGGCCGGATTTATACCAGATCCGTCTGATGGGAATATTTGCCCAAACAGGACTGAGATTTTGCAGCAGAGCAGGAACTTGTCCAGTTCTATATTCCTCCTATGAGCAGCACTCTGCAATTCTTGGCCAAGTTTTCATGGGAATAGAAAGGCACAGTTATAGAGCGGGAGTCAGAATTAGTGAGCAATCAGCATACAAATCCTCAGAGACTATAAAGCCATTTCCCTCTCTCTCACTGATGAGACCCAGCAGCAAGTTTTGCCCCACTCGCAAACTTTTCCCATAATGAGAGCACTTAGACGTCTCTGACCACACTTACACACACACACACACACACACACACACACACACACACACACATAACAAAAAAATAAATAAAAAGACGGAGGATTAAGTGTGGGCACAGTAGATGAAGGGATAGGTAGCTATTCTAAATAAAGATATATTGCATATTTGCAGCGGATGAGGTGGCAGAATATAAAGAAGCATGGAGGCTTAAATAATGAAAAGCTTTCTGATCAAAGGGACAGGAAAAGAGATGTATTTAAGCAGGTCAGAATCTTTAAAAGCTGTTTTATTTATGCATTTTTTAAAAGAAAGTCATAGTCAATATTTGGCAGCTGTGACATTAACGAGCAACGTATTATAAGGGAGGGGGACTCATAAATATGCATAAAGATATTAGTGGGGTGTTAACAGTAAGCACCTGTCTACTTAACCGTGACAGGAACTCTGTGAGTGACTTTACAGAGAGACCCCACCACACATACACTAACCCCCCCTTCTCACAGAGCCACATGTGTCCTTCTTTACTTAACGTCGCCTCTCCCTGCCTGTGACAGTGCCGCTGACAAGCCACACTTGGAGAAAAAAAAAGAAAAAAAAAAAGAACATGTTTTCAGAGATGTCAACCAGCGATGGTGAAAGCTCAAGGTTAGAGTTGCTCGTTCACTCGTTTGGCTGGCACATCCGCCAGCCTGCCTGCCTGCCTGCCTGTTCTTCCTTTGCACTCTATGAATATTGGCTATCCACATTGTGAAATTAATAATGCATTTTCCTATTTCTCCCCATCTCAAGATGTGGAGAATAGCATAGCATCTGTCAAGGCGGCTTCCAAATCCAAACTGCCAAAAGTCAAAGGGTTATGCATCTTTTCTTTTTTTCTTTTCTTTTTTTTTTCTGTTTTGTCAAGGAGAAGTGAGAAGCTGTCAGGGGTATTAACTTTGACAGGGAGTGCTTCTTCACAGTTGGCATGTGCATAATTATGTTGGAAGTTTTATTAGAGCAGGTTAATCATCATTCTTTGTCCCCCTCTAATAGGAAATGTGCAGGTTGTTTCTCCGGTTCACATGAAATGTGTTAAGTTTCTGCAATAACGCAAAATCATGTTACTGCATTCATTACTGCACCAGTTACTAAAAGACAAAGAAAAGTAATGAACAACATTGAATTCTTTAAAAAAGAAAAATCTACATGATATCAGAAGATATACTGAATTCTTCATTATATGATTTGTGAACCCGGCTTCATCACATCCCAGTGCTGTTTTTTATACTTAGTGTTTTCCATCTCTTGTGTACTGTATATCAGTGTGTCTAAACTGATTAATCTGAACTGTTAATCATGTCGTCATTACACTGTGCTTGTCATCATCTTTACACAGATTCAATTCATATCAAAGTATCATCTGACTGCCAGTCACTGTGTCATCAACCCAACTGCTTGTTCCCATTCATCAAAGTTACACAAAAGTGGCTGAGTGTCCTTTATAGTCAAAGGAAGAAAAGCAATAGAACTATGAGAAGATGAGAAAAGGAGAGTAAAAAAGAGGCAGAGGAAAAAGTGAAGGCCATCCGGGATGACTCAACATCTTATGTCCGGGATTTGCTGAATGTACCACATGCATCTCTAACTGTCACACGCCGTAGGATGCCAGGCTCAGACAGATGCAAGACAAAAGGTGCCGTTGTTTACTGCTATGTTCCTTCTCTCCTGCCCTCCCTTCATCCTCCCATCCTCTGTTTTGCCTCTACGGGAGGCAGGCCCCCCCTCCTGCTTCACCTGGGCAGGCGTAGATGCGGCTGATCTGAATGTGATGGCAGAGGAAAAAGAGGGCGGGTGGATTTGTAGAGATTGAGGGCTGTGGCGGGTCAGAACCCAACAAGCTGTGCGGGGAGGCTGTGCTCCCACTCTCTCTCTCTCTCTCTCTCTCTCTCTCTCTCTATCTCTCTCTCTTCTCCTCTTTTCTCTGGGCACCAGGTGGTGTGTCTTGCCTGTTCCCACCTGCTCACCTGAAATGCCACTCTGCCTCTCCTGGACAATCACCACGTGTCATGCAGAGTACCAACACGAGGCGACGAGGCAGACATGTTTGGAGGACAAAGAGGTTGGTAAACAGACATCTCAACTGCTGCCGCCCTTGCAGTCCCCCCCCCCCCCCCCGTGCCTTTAAAATATCTTTGAGGACTTACAATACAGTCACAGACTCGGCACATGATAGTAAAACATAAAATACCTTCAATTTCCAGCATACAATGCGGTTTCAGTGTCAGTTTGATTTGCTTCTTAATTGTGTCTTTTCTTTTTCTTCTTGTCCTTTATAACAACAGCTCTTATCCTCAGCCTTACTGAGAATATACTTGTTCTCCCCTTCCTCTCTCCCATCCCCTGCGTTTGTTCTTTTCTGTGTTTTGTGCTCTTAAAGACAGAGAGAGTTGGGCCTCTTAACGCCACGTGGGACCTCTGAGAGCCAACCTTCTCAGACTTTCTGGCTAACCTTCATGTTCGATCAATAACTCTCTATAGAGGCTCCATCTTTGGAGTTTGTTTGTTTCTGTTCTCCTGCTCGCCGTACTACTTACATCACAGTTAAGATGATGAAATTGATCAAGCCTGGTGCTTTTAACCCCTACATGAACTAGAGCATTTCCAAAAAGAAAAGGGGGGGAGCAGATGAGACTGCATGGTTTTGAACATGTGAGGAAAATAGCATAGAAAAGAATCTTATTGTTTTCATTCAGCTGAACTTGGCTGCTAACTGTGGGTTCGTTTGTTTTTATTACAGCAAACCACTCATAATCACAGCCACATTATATTTTCCCTCTCATAAAATCTAAACTAATGTCTGTTTAGTTGCGTTGCCTGGAGTTGTAATTAACTCTTTATGGAAGTAGGAAGGTTTTCCCCTCACCGCCAGCTATTTGATACCCAACAAAGAGGAGAAGATGGATGGACCCTGCTGCTCCGACAGAGGTCAATGATTTCCCTTCCCATGTCAGCTGAGAAGTAAACACCAGGACACAGGCAGCTATTTCAGCTCAGTGTCTGGACCCATGAGCTCTGCTGTGAAGCTCGAGATCCCTATCTCTGAGAAAAAAAAAAAAAAAAAAGAGCGCCTGGCCTCCTCTTACTCTCTTTGCCTCCTTCTCTCCCCCTTCCTTCCCTCTCCCCTCTCCCCTCCCCACCCCACCCCACCCCACCCCGTCCTCTGTCCTCTTACCTTCATTACGCATTTTTTGTTTATGCTTGGGCGCAACTGTGGCTGCTCCTGATGGTTTGAGGTCAGGCGTGACTGGCCACGGGTTACTCTAAATAAATACACACGGACTAGCCAGGAAAGAGCGGGTAGGCTGCGCTTGCCGCCAAATCACCCTTGATTAATCAGCTGGCAGATCTAGGGTGACTTTTTGTGTACACTCCCCACCACCACCACTCTCACCCCCCCCCCCCCCCCCCCCCCCAACCTACCCCCTCCCACCCCACTCCCACCACCCCCAAACCCGTGGAAGGTGATGGAATCGAGGAGGCACAGACGGGGCAATCCAGGCAGCTGAGCAGATGGAGCGTTGCCACACCGTCCTGCCTCTGCAACAACCGTACGCCTCTAACAAACACTAACATATACATATTTTAAGATATGCACAAATGCACAAACATGATTGCACACAGCACACTTCCCACGGTTCCCCTGACCAACTGCTTCAGCTTGTGGTCTCGTACTATAAAGTGACAGCAAGTCCTGCTTTCAAGACTGGAGCGCGGGCAGAACACATGGCCTGCTGTCACACACTGCAGAGCCAGCTAAGTGAATGAAAATACTGTGTGAAAGGTGAAAATAATAGTAATGATTGTTATTTGTTGTAAACTTTTCAACGCTCAAGTTACAAAGTGCTTTACACAAGGCAGCAAATCAAAAACAAGATCAAGTTAGAGGGCAGCAAAATGGATCGTGGAAATCATAAAAGTTAAAAGATGAAAGATAGAACCAATTTAGTGATGTTAGATAAAAGAAATTACAAAACTGGGATTTAGACTGAATGCTAAAATGAATTTAAAAAAATAAAATAAAACCTCAAATAAAGTCAGGATAGACTCTCCCAATAAAAGTATGTTTTAAGAAGGGATTTTAAAAGATGTCACCGACTCGGCCGGCCTGATTTCTTCAGGTAGGTCATTCCAGAGCCTTGGGGCCCTGACAGTAAACACTCTGCCCCCTCCGTCCCCATATGTAACCGGGAGAAAGATCATGAAGAGCCTTAAACGTATTCTATAAGATCTTGAAGAATGTGAACTACTTGCCTTTTAGCATTTATTCCTCAAATACAAAGGTTGGCCTATCAAATGCATTTCTGTGAAGTTGAATTTGAGATGGATAATTACATATGTGGTGGTTCGGCTCTACAGCACAACAGCTGCACTGTAGACGCAGCTTGGCTGAGGCCTCCAGTTCATCTTTGATTTGAAATATCACTATAAACAAAAGCTTTGGACACAGCGGGCTGTAACGGTTGTTTCCATCACTCTCCGCAGCTCTGTGTCCACCTTTCGTTTTCTTCTCCTCACACCTCACCCTTCTACCGCCCCATCAAACTCGCCGCACAGTGCAAGAGCGCACACCAACCAGCACCAACATCTCCCCCAACCCCTACCTTGGCCGCCATCATTAGGGGTGGTGCTGTTCTCTCACCTGTCAGCTCCACTCGACCATGGATCAGTTGAGCCTCAGCTGGACCGTGCAGACCCCTGTCACTAACCCTGACCCTTCCCTCTCTTCCTGGCTCCATATCTCTGCCCCTCACCCCTCTCTGCGCCCCATTCTGCCTGCCCTGGCCTTGAGGCTCATGCAGCTGCTGACCCGGCATCCAGCCCGTCTCCTCCCTCCTCCTGCTGCAGTTCAAGCTCTCAGCCCCGACTGTAGACCTAGCCCCCGGCCCCTGTGCCTCTGTTGCCCCTGGCATGGATGGACCTATCCTCGGGCAAGGTGTGGCCCCATGTGGCACGCCTGTCCAGAATACAGGTTATCAGCTCTGATCGCCGCAACAGACTTCTACTCAAACCTGCTGCCCTGAGGGGACGGAGAGATGGAGAAACACAGAGAAGAAGAGAGAGAGAGAGAGTAGATTGAGCAAAAGAGGGAGTTGATGAGGGAGGGGAGGAGGAGAATAGAAAAAGAGAAAAAGAAAAGAGGTAGGGATAGGGATGGAGTTTTGCCTGGAGGCAGGGATGAGGCAATGAGTACCCCTCGAAAACAAGCAGGCAGTTGGAGACCACCACAGGCACTTCTACAGAGGGAGAACATGGGGCTTTCAGGTGCGTGTCAAACACTAAGCAGCATGCTCTCTGTTCTCTGGTTCCTCTCCACAGCGACAGGCTTTAGCCACCCCGTGGACATCCTCTGGAAAACGCAAAACAGACAGCTGAACTGCTGTTTTGAGGACTGTTTGATTCTGTAAGCTCCTCTTTGTCTCTTTATCTTCATTTCAATTTTTCTTTTCTTTTCACAATCACTCATCTTGTCTTCTTTTTATTCCGTTGTCATCTTTTTTTAATTGTCTTCTGTTTGTATTTCTAGTTATTCTAAATGAACTTGAATGGATTTGCTGATGTAGTGCCATATCACTCTCAGTCCAACAGATTTCATATCTGTTGCTGGACACCGAGTAAAACCAAACCATATGTCACCAATTGCTGCAAATTAGCTTGGATCCAGATTATCAGCACTAAAAAACCTGTCTGAGTTTGAAGCGTCATTAATTCTCCAGCCGTTTTGTTTTGCAGTGAGATTGCCAAGCACTCAGTGAGGGTTGATTTGTTATTGTGGTCGCAGACATTGTAATCAGGCCTCAATAATCACACTTCCAGAAGCGGAATGCGCCTGGAGCCCACGCCAAACAGGCTCTAATGTGGGGCGCCGCGGGCCGCTAGCCTGCAGACACACAGGGCTGGCAGATGGAGGCTGCCATTAAACACGGACAATCAGAGAACACAATCACTGAGCAATATGCTGTGCACAGAGGAAGACAGTCGAAGATGTACGGGCTTATTGTGGATTTAGTGTCATTACAGCAACCTGCATGATCCTTGATTGGGGCTGATGGTATATATAATATAATGAAGGGACTTAATACAAATAAGTTTTAATACGGGGATTTTAAAGGATGACAGTGATCCAGCCAGACTCTACTCCTAAGGCAGCGAATCTGATTGAAATGTTGGGGGTTCGGCACTTAGATCTTTATCCCAGACTTGGAACCTGGGAGAGGGTCAAAGGTGCGGTGGCCCAAAAAGTCAGTGGTGTCTCCATAGAATAATTACTAGTAGGATGTTGCAGGATAACATAATCAATAATGTGCGATCCTTGTCTATTTTGCACCACAGCGGAGCAGTGTAGCATTTTGTTAAACAGAAGTAACCAAGATAAAAAGATATACTTTGTCATGGGATTTTCTCTCACAGTCACAGAGAGTCATAGACACATGTCAGAGAGGACAGGTGTACATTTTGTTGTGTTCTTTAGTTGAAGAAAACATAACTGGGCCTCCTCTTGGAACAGTTGACAAAGTCTGATCTGGTATAAGAAATGATGTTGTCTGCTGAAAGGGCATCACACTGTGGAATTTGACTTGACCTCGTTGAAGTCTGATGAGCATAACCACAGAAGGTTTCCCGACAAGCTGGAATGAACGCTGACTGTATATTATATACTGATAGATACAGCAGGGTGTCATCTGCATAGGGAATGGAAGGTGATGCCGTGTTGGCAACCTGTGGCAAAACAGGGCCGGAAATTTGACAGCATTTGTAGTGAAAATAAGAAGATATGACTAACTAGAAATTTGTTGAACAGAGAACATCTTCTCCACACCCTTTCTTGTTTTTTCAGTTTCTCTTTCTTTGTGTCTCTGTGCCTCCATCTGTCTTTCCCTGTCTTCCAGTCTCATATCCTCTCTGTGTGTTACAGGAATCCATGATCCTGGAGTCTTGGAACATGACTACAAGTGTTTCCTGTTTTACTTCCTGACCGGAGAGATGTTGGTGGCAGTGTTGGTGGAGGTGGGGGTATAAAATCTAAGGTTAAGGTTAACTTTACTTTATTGCCACCAATGAGAGAAAATTGTCTTTGATTATGGGAATTGCTGCATCAAACAGACATTACAAACGTCACAGGAAAACACATTAAAAGACAGGACTCTCTGTACTGAGCAAGTTCTGCGATCCTGTTGTATATCTCGCTGAGAGTCATTTATTTCATCTGTCTATGTTAATGACAAACAAACAGACAGGGACCAAACAAAGAGGACATATCAGTCACAGCACAGGGCCATGGAGCCAGAGAGGATGTAATGAGGCCACCAGTGAAGTGGCACCTTAGTGAATCTGACATTGTATGTACAACCTCCACTGGATCAGACCATCAGCACTTTCTAATCAGACTTTCAATTTAAAAAAAAAAAAGCACCTCTCTAAACTGTAAATCTTTCTCTGGAGAGCTCCAGGCTTTTGTGTTTCCCCTTCTGTAATTGTCCTGTGTCTCTGGATCATAAATCTCTCAAGGAAGAGCCATTAGCAAAAATGGCTGGCAGGGACTCAGGCCACAGGGACATCGCTGGTCTACTGACACTGAGAGGATGTCCAGATACCGACTCGAGACACAAGTGTATGCAGTCGCAGTCCATTCACCAGGGTCAGATGACAGCATGTCTGGCTTGGCAGCTCTGCTTTTCATGTCAGCAACTGGCCAGCCGGTGTTTGGGAATTCTGCGGTTGGAATGGTTTCCTTCCCAACTCTCAGAAGAATTGAATTTTCACATAATATGCTCCCTGAATGTCATTGTGTTTGGTGTTGTATGCTAACTGCTGCAAATAGTTTACGATGTGATCTGTTTCCTGCGCTCATTTGTTTGACGCAGTGTGTCTCAGCACAGTAGGTATAACACATGACTGACTCAGTCCACTGGAGAAAAAAACAATGGCATCAAACAACGTCTGACTAAATCTGACCTGTGGACTACAGCGAAAATCAACTCTCTCATGACCAGCAGGTCTTTATTATTTTTTTGTACCATGTAAGCAGTGCGGTGAGTTGTGTATTTCATGTGTTTAGGGTGACGGTCAACGCTGGGAAAAACAGCATGGAAAAAATTCTCACAATGAAATATCATGCTTTAAGTGTTTTTTGGGGAGTTTGTATAAATAGGACTCAGTCAGTGCAACAGTGTGATTTCCTGTTACAAGCGCTGTGGTTTGCTGATGGGCATCAAGAGCGACACGGCAGGAATTTGCATCACGCAACACAGACATGGAAGCAACATGGAAGAAATTGCAGAGCATTTCTTTTTCTTTTTTTTGCACACGCCACATGTGACAAATTTGCATTATTCCCACATGGTGGGATTATCTTCTCTGTGGTGCTTTTCAGCATGTGTCATTCCCTGAGGAGGAAAAGATCATCCAGTTTTAAGAAATGTCTGTCTCCAAATTTTCCCATGCCTCTAAATAGATGTAAGTAATTCTTTACTATGTCTGAAGTGGACAGCAACATTATCTTATATGGTAATCATTGCAGAAAACTCTTCTTTGTGCATTGACTATAAGATTGTAGAACAAGCGTGGGGAATTTATGACTAA
The DNA here is from genome assembly GCF_021018895.1 of Seriola aureovittata. Taxonomy (NCBI): domain Eukaryota; kingdom Metazoa; phylum Chordata; class Actinopteri; order Carangiformes; family Carangidae; genus Seriola; species Seriola aureovittata. The sequence goes on along the minus strand of NC_079376.1, from coordinate 10,327,095 downwards.
TCTATATAAGCATACCTTATTATTACTATAAATCATCTAAGAGCCAAGGAACGGAGGTATAAATGACCTTAACCATTTCATTAAATCTAATTAAATTGAATTGACATTAAAAGTCATCATTTCTGGCTCTTTTTTTTCATAAGTGCAGATTAGATATGAGCCATGCTGGATCTCCTCTGTGTTAAACACATACTGAGTACAGTATTACAGAGTTAATGGGACAGATAATTGACAGTGAACCATAGGAGGTTAATAATAGATGCTTAATTGACTCCTATCAATTTGTTACACTGAACATCACTGTCTAAAGATCTCATTCATCCAGAGAGCAGGCATATTCCCAGCAATGGCCATATTTCCTTTTTACGATCAGCACTTTTGGGATACACAAAGACGATGTATGAAGTAGTGCTGTATGAATGAGAACAGTGCAAGACCGTAAAAGATAAAGTGAGACAAAGTGCACAAACATTGTGTGGTCAGAAGCTTTAAATTTGTTTTATATATATATATATAGGGCTGCAAAGTTTTATTTGTTGTATTTGACTAGTAATCTACTATATGCTCTGCTGTATTATCTGATGTTACTGCACATGTACTCTGGTCAGGCGGACATGTTCAAAGCAAGTGCGTACAAGAACTGTTTCCCACCGGAGCATAAATTTGTCCATCAACGTTGAGGAAGTGAGAGTTTAGTTTTTCTGACGCCACTAGACAGAATATGGCAGACCTGACTCTTCAGTGTGAATGGTGAATATGACAGGTCAGCTACTGTCCCAGGCCCTCTAAGCCTCTCCCGATTCTCTGGAGGACCTCCGCTGTTTATACATATCTGTTTCACCTTTTTCCTCCTAAACAATTAGCTTGCAGGCCAAGAGGAAACCCGTCCTATGAGAGTCCCACATTCCAGCCAGTGCAGCCAGCTGTAGAACATCATGGACATGGACAGGGGTGGATGTGGATAAACACTTTTCTAGCAATACAATGCGTACGTACTCACTTAAAAATTAAGAGTGAAAACTGTTTGGAAAACACAATAATTTTACAATGGCAAATTCTCCAATTAAATAGTAAATACTCTGGTCTTCTCCCATTTTTTACTGCTGTAACTCACGGTAATTTTATGCACTGGAGACTCATCGACTCATAATTTGAACAAATGTAAATAATGTGCATTGGAACACAGGGTTGGCAGGGTGCCATGCATCACTCAGAGGACTTAAAACAGTTTGAGAGCAGACTGATAGATGAACCTTTCTGGAGGTATGTGGCTGGATGGAGAAGGGAAGGTACTGGAAGGTTGAGAATATTAATCATAGCAATTATTGAAAGTGTTTTTCGCTGACATCATCTTGCGGACCCATATATCAGCCAGGAGCAGCATGCTTATGACTTAGTGATACAGGCTGAGTGGAGGACATTGAGCTGTAAAAATTAGCAAGTTATGCTGAGTGAAAAATTAAGCCATCAGAGAGCCATAAGCAGCCAACATTTGTTATACCAACGAATTCATTTCAGGAAGTAGGCTTTGTGGATGTTATTGTTTGTATTGTCATTGTCTTTTACTGTGAAATGCATTCCTCAATAGATTTGCATCTATTGTGTAGGAAATAAGTGGGCTACAACAGCGGAATAGTATTCCATATCCACAGGAAACAAAGAAGTACAGACATAAGTTTATAATGTCAAAGATTCACACGCAATGTGAGACAAGTGTTTGTGTGTGTGTGTGTGAGTGTGTGTGTGTGTATGGACATTGATGTCCTCTTTATTCTGCAGTTGGAAGAAGCAGATACCAGGCTCTTGAATCAGAGCGTTTGAGGCCGGAAGAGACTTCTTTATGTGGAAATGAGCGTTCACAATCTTCCATGGAATCAGCCGAACACTCATTCAGACTCAAGTTCATAGACAGAAATGCACAACAATTTACATGTTTTCTGGAAACCGCAATCCCATCTTATCTCTCTTCTTTTACTTCTGTCTGTCTTTGCGTATTCATCTCCAGGTGTTTAGATCTAAAGTAAGATCTTATGACATTGTAGTGAAAGTTAGTATCTAAAAACGAGAACCTTTGCTTTTGTTTAAAAAAAAAAAAATGGGGGTGTTTGAGTCTCTGAACTACATCAAAGAAAGCATTAATGTGCATCTCATTCCTCTATCTGTCTTCATTCAGCTGTTTGACTGCAATGAAAGAATCACATACTTCTTTTTATGTGACACTTATTTATACACTGTACCGCTCTTTCGTCATGCTCTGTGTAAGCCTGCGCGGCACTCCTACCCTCCCTAAATTTAAGATGTTGTAAACACACCGCAGCCTCTCTCCTCTTTTGGGTCCCTGGGTCTCTTACGTCTCTCCTGCTGCTCACAGCTGCATCAGCTCCTCTGGGCAACCGCCCAATTGGCTGGGAGTCTGCTGCCCTGACCCTGAACCCTGAATATGAGGGGTTAGCCAAGGGCCAGCTCAGAGGCTGAGGGTGGGTGTGGTGGCGGAGGTCAGAATGGGGGAGGGGGTGGGAGGGGAGGGGGGGTGTGGGGTAGAGACAGCTATTAAACACAACAGAGGAAGGCCCATCAGGATGTGTCTTTTATAGCTGGCTGGTACTTGAAGGCATCAAACCCCACTCCCACAGATGAGAGGCAGGCTAGCAGATGAATCCTGTAAGGCTGGAAATGATGGGGTCAGGGTTTTTACAAGGTCAGGACGAGGTTAGTGGAAGGTCGGGGACTCAGTAATCCCTCCTTCTCAGTCTAGGACATTGGAAGTGTGTTAACTCTGTCACACCAATGTACTCACATAGTAGGTCTTAACACCAGTTAAGGCCCTGATGACACAAGAGAATAGATATAGATTATTCACTTTCCTGCCGAGAGTGTGAAGAAAGAGAGTGATAACCACTTTCACGTCTGTACGTCTGTATGATGCCACAGCAAGATGCCAGTTAGCTAATTTTAGCATAAAGACTAGCAACAGGGTAACAGCTAACCTGGCTCTGTCCAAAGATACCAAAATACACCTACCAGCACTTTGTTTTTTGTACAGGTTAAATAAATGAGATCTATCATGGTAATTTTTGAGCTTCAAGGGCGCAGGTGGCAGGCTGGGGCTGCCAAAGTGCATTGATTTCATGAGGTTTATTGTCAGATAATCTGACCCAAACGAGAAATCATAAACAACCATGGAAGTTTTGAAAATTAACGTGTAACTTTGGTCTTTTTTTTTTTTTTTTTTTTTTTTTAGTAACAGAATGACTGTTTGGCAGCTGATGTTTAAACCTGGAGCTGTCATTTAACACACCATCTCGGAAAGTCTTCAAAAACAGTCCCTTCTCACAGTTGCAATATCATATAATGATGATATGTTGTTGATTTTTATACCTCAGTGAAATGTATGGAGCTCAATGTCTCACCGCAGGCATGCTTTAAAAAAAATGATTGGTTCTAAAGTAAACTTTGTAGCTAATGATCTGAAAGTTGTATTTTTTTTTAAGGTAACCTCCATCCACAAGCTTGTATTCTCAGACAGCCGGAAATCTGAATCCATGCATCACCATCATCACCATCATCATCACCCTCCAGATGACCCCCATCCCGCCGACACCTCCTACTCCTTCACGACCCTTCGACCCCGCAGCCCTCCAACCTCTCCTGCCTAACACCGTCTCATTGCTTGTTTCATTTTCATTACAGCCCTCCTGCGGGGACTTGAACTTGTCGCCCCGCCTGAACTGGGGTGACAGCTCACTAAATCACTGCCTTTTAGTGGTTCTGCCCCCTTTTTTATACACTTTAATCACCAGACTCCAGTAACCAGGAATATTGGGCCCAGTGTATGGAATTCTCCTCATAAAAGAAAAAGCAGAGGCCACTGATGTGCTTCTCATGGCAGAATCGCTGCTAGAATCCATCTTCTTCTCGCTGAGACGGTGGTGGGGAATTGATGGAGGCGGGGGCTCTTTCTTACGGGTGACAATCAATCGCTCAGGATCAACAGGTTTTAGGCCGTAAACTTGAGGTCATCTCCTATCTAGCCGACAGTTTCTCATCTGGTGAAGCCAGTGTTAAAGCTGGTGGGAGGCCTTGGATTTTGTTTGTTATTTATGGTTAGTCACAGGTTTAGAAATGGCTCTGAATGATCGGAGGCTATCTTTCACGCAGGGCCTGTCACAGCTTTAAAATGGTTAACCCCCTGTGTACATACTGTGGCTGGGAAGTGGAGAAAAACGGAGGTAATGCAAGCTGGTGCAATGGAAAGAAAACAAAGAAACTTTTGTTAATAGAAACATTTTTCAACATTTAAATGTACAAATTGATCCAGTCTTGAATGGTTATTTCTTCTTCTTCTCTGCCTGTCATCTACATATATACAATATCTGCTTTGATCAATCCCTTTTTCTCAAGGCTCATCCCTCCACTGTCCTCCTTCTCCTCTTCCTCCTCCTCTTCCCTGTATTTCATCTCCAACCCAGCATTAATCCTTATCCTCCCTAAGGAAACCCACTTCGTGCAGCAGCGAGGGTATTTAGAGCCAGTGTTGACATTGGACGGCACGTTAGACAAATATCCCCGACTCAAAACCACAAGACAAATGGCAGACCCGAGCTCGCTGTGTTCTGGCAGTGAGTTTGCTGGTCTGGCTTAGCTGTGGCCAGCTATTCAGCACAGGTGACGTCTTACTGCAAGAAAAAAAAAAAACTGACCGCTGAGGAGGGTAGGTGGACAGATGAAAGAAAATGTGGGGGCAGAGAATAAAAAAGGGAGCGACGGATAGAAAATGGAAGGAAAGAAGAAAGAAATGTGATTAATGTTGAAAATGGGGGAAACAAAAAGTCAAAAGCAGATGCACAATAACTATGTTTTCAGGATGACATTATCACATGATAACTGAAGAAAAGTTGAACGTACGGCCTCGACATTTTGGCTGTGGCACAAATGATTTGGTAATGAATTTATGTGTCCTTTGATTGTAAGAGAAAAAAAGAAATCATTTGTGTCTAGAGACTATATGCGGAGGATTTTAGAAAATCAGCAACTCCCACAGACAGCCAGGTGGTGGCTTTGATTATGGGTGCACGTTACATCATTTCAAGGTGGAAACAAACACATGTACCCACACACAGACAGCACTCACACGCAGACAGGGCCCTGTGACTGTGACAAGCTATCCACACACACTCAACACATAACCACACGCATATACACACAGACAGCACACCCCACACACACACACACACACACACTCTCTCTTCAGAGATATGGGGCCCATTTTGACAACCGCCAAGTTGACTTGGCATTGGTCGGACTGGAGTGATCCAAGAAAAGCAAAGCAGACCCACGAGAGGGCTGGGGCTTTTGTGTTTGTGGAGTGTCACACTTCATCATGAGGGAAACCCATAACAGGCCCAGGAAGACCTTTGAAGCTATGGGAGGGGTGTGTGGGAATCGCCTCTGTGGCTACCTCTGATGTCAACTCCAATATTCTGATTGCAGGCTATTTCCTGGATTAGGATTGTGTTTGTCGGCTGAGAGGGAAACTGTCCGAGGATTGTATATCAGAGAGCAGATGAGCTAATTACAACATCCCACCAGACAATTTACAGATTACAGACACTGGCCATTGTAATACTTAGTCAGCTCAGTTACTATATTTATTTAGCAGTCACTAACGGCAAAGCCAAAATTTATCCTTGTAATGTATATTCATACATTAGAGACGAGAAAAAATAATATAGTTTGGCTTATATATCAGTCTAAGAATTTTATTTTAGAAATGTATGCATATGCTTTAGTAAGGCTTGCAATGATGGTTTGACCATAAAAACAGGTATTTTCTTTTATTGGATGTGGGTTGCATAGCAACTGGGTTAAATGTCCAGCGGTTTGGATTACTAAGAGTAAAGTGCCTCTGTAAACCATTAGGCTAAAGATCCAGTATGTAGAACAGTGTTTGGCAGCTGGGTCAGGTGATAGCAGTGCGTGCAGTTTGCTTTGGCTGCTTCATAATTAGTGGAATGGTGGCGTACTTTAATGGACCACATCCTTTTGGCTGGAGCTTCACAGGGCTCAACCACTGAAGCCATAATTTGATTCTAGGATGCTAGAAGCAGGGCAAGACAATTTCAAATCAAGGAGAAATATTCAGGAAATTACATTTGTACTTAGGGATGGTTTGCTGGTTTGTACATTGGAAAACTCCTTTTCCTGCAGAGCTGGAAAGGCCAGAGAGTGATTTCCTTTTATTCAGTCTGAAATCCTGATTCATGCAAAAATCCTCCTTGAGGCAAATTAACAATGATTAAATGAAGAGGTTTAACAGTCAGCTCACAGTTCAGTATGATACAAAATACAGGATTCGTGATTTGATACACTTAAAATATTTAATTTCAATGCAAACAAACTATTACTATACTTTATCATTTATTATTCTTGAACCATAAAATGTGCAAAAGTTGTATTTTCAAGGTTCATAATTTCTTAGTAGTTAGTCATGCTAGCGCCACAGCTCTATGTCTGCCTGATGGTGGTTGGTCAGTCAGTTGGTCCACCACTTTGGTCCAGACTGAAATATCTCAACTAGTGGATGCATTGCCATGAAATCTGGTACAGATATTCATCCAGAGGATGAATCCCATCAATACTGGCAAACCCTTGACGTTTCCTCCAGATCCACCAGCAGGTTGACATTTCTGGCTTTTAGTGAAATATCTTGGCAGCTTTTGGATGGATTGCCTCTCAGGAAAAAACCCAATTTGTTGCTTTAAAGTTATTCTAAATTAAAACAATGCAAATCCTTCGGAGGCATAATTAGTTGTTTGATTTTTTAAAAATTCATTTTCCATTATACATATCATCATATATTAGAAATGTAAAATATTGTAGCATTTAATTAAATGGATGCCAAATCAAATCAGGTTGGAAAACATGAGATATAAATACAAGCAGCACTGAATCAGCACCCCCCTGAATCTGGAAGGCACTTTTTCTGAGCAGAGATATTTATTATTTTGAAGACCAAATAATAGCTATCAGCAAAATGATCTCAGGGCTTTCACAAAAGTGCAGCAGCTTATGAGGCAAAACATTTTTCATCCATTTTAATGCTTTATGTAGTTTAGGAGCCAAATGGAACCAGGGTAAACGCCAGATTTTCATTGGGGGATTTAGAGGAAAAAAAAAACTCAATTACTGTTTGCAGACTGGGACTGTTGTTAAGGACGATGCCATGATCAAACACAATTTGGATCAAACCACGACTTTATTTCACATTCTCTCACATTTCCAATCAAGGACCGATTAGCCTCAGACATTAATGAGCCTACTAATCCATTTGGGCCCCTTGTGATAACAGTTAATTGTCTGTAAAAATGTGTACAGATCCCCGTTTGGGTTGTTTACTAACTGATTTGGATGTGGTTAGGCCCTAAAGAGGTATCATTATGTTGATAGTTCTTTGGAAAATGAGCCCCTGATGGAGGCAACACCAGAGTGGAATAGATTTAAGAATACACAGGACTGCTTTAAGCCGCTGCTCACTTGAGTGCAAATTTATCACTATCTTAAGATAACATTTGGCTGTCATCTGCCCTCATTAAACTTCATCTATAATTAGAGTTTTCTGTTTTGCTCACTGCACTATAGTGAAGGAACTTAAGTTTTTTTTTATTACATAAACCTCAGACATTTGGACAGACTTTGATTTACAACTGTAAGTTCCAGGAAAAAAAAAAAAAGTGTGGAAACTGGACCACCGGATGTTCCAGGCAAACGGCTTAATTTGGCACTGCATCCTCTGTGTCCTCTGCTTCATGTTTGTGGCTTAGATGAAACTTAAATCCAAATTACGGTAAAATTCAAATCCAATTTGTGTTCCTGCATAAAGTCAGAATAAGAACTGCACATTGGCTTGAGTCGTAGCAGAAAGTTCTTTTTGACAGCAGTTACTAATGTTTAGTTAAATGGGAGGAAATTGGGGTTACTGTGTGACAAGGTTTGCTGCTCACGTTCTCGTTAAAGGTCTCTCACAGAATTAAATCTTATAATATTGATTTTTTGAAGCTCAGCACATGTGTGCCTAAATGAATAATATTCAGCATCTCTTTAATGGAAAATCAATCCCAAGTATATTCAAACAGAATTGTTGCAGTTATATGGTTTTGGACAATTTAAAACCAGGTGCAGGGCTGTGATATATCACTGTGACTATGAAATTTGTAGATACCACCATAGTGCACCTGCTTTGTTGCAGTGTGTCCACATGAAAATGCATGCAATAATTTTAAACTACATGCCAATTTTACATAAAGCCTTGCAAAAAGAGACAAAATAAAAGATGCCAGATAACTTCAGCACAACACAATAGAATACTTTAGGCTAATACACAGTATTGATGAGTGATAACCTATTACTGTCACTACGTTTAACATTTATTGGTGAGATTCTTTCATCATGTATACCACTACACATTCAAACATTATAAGATTTTAAAACAATAAATCATTCTTTAAATTGTGTTGCTTACTGTTGCATGTCTAATCAATAAAAAGAAGAAACGTTTTTATTGTTGTGAAACTTCAAATCTTTCAGCTTTTATTCTGGACACATTACCAGCAAATGTTTTGCAAATAGTCACAATCCACTACGCCTATTTAGAAAGAGGTACACATGCTGCACTGTGTTTCAGTGCAGCATGTGTACCTGCTTTGTCATGTTGTCGAAGGGACCAGAAGTGTGTATGTGTGTTTGTATTCTGGCCACTCAGCGTGCAACCTTGGCTGGCCTGTTCTGACACTCAATTTATCGTCCTGTGATTTGAGGCCTTAGTTTCTCATTACACCCAAAGTTTTTGTGTCCTTGTGCGACAAAAATTAGTTTGTGTGTCTGTGTAAATCACCTGTCATATGCACATGCTCCTTTAAGAAAAGGCCAAGGGTGTCATTTGATTCCTGCTGCCTTGCTTTCATATTTATGCGTCTCATATTCACATCCATTGGCTATGTCTCAGTTGGGCTATTCATCAACACTTTTTATCCCCATCGCACCAACAATACGGACATAAAACGCTCTTTTACGTCAGCAAAATGCTGCCACAAATAAAACCGGAACAACACACCTCTTTATTTGTCAGGGTAATAAACTACATAAATTAAAACTGATAAGTGACAAAAATTTGCATTAGTCATATTCTATGGGCCGGGCTTTAATGGAAATGACCAGAGGCAGTAAAGCTGTAATATAAAGTATTACCCACAAACCTGGAAAACATAGGTGATATATTAATGAGTTTACAAAACTGAAGGACAACCAGACCCAGGGGGATGTGTCCTGCTCTCTCCAAGACAAGGCCATTTTTCAAACCAACATGTCAAAGAAACAGTTTGAAAACTATATCACTCATCCTGTCAAATGAAATTTCCAACATGTGAAATATTCATTTTACAAATTTATTTGTAGTGTTGTTTGTTGTCATGGTGCTTGTTTTGTGTTTTGGTTCACCTGCCCAGGGACTGAGGATGAATATTACCTGTCGAGTTGTATCTTAATGAAATACACCAGCGTTCATGCAAGTTTATATTCTTATTGTAGACACGTAGAATAATTGACATGTTAAATAAACTAGAGTAAATGAATACAAGTAAATGAAGAAAGAAGGAAACAATCAAAGAAAAGGAACAAGGAAAGAATGAAAGTATATTGAATCGAAAGCATTACATCGTTTATTTAATTACCTTTTTGTAAAAAGTAGGAATCAAAAAAATCAATCATATCAAATGTCAAATGATGTGCACTAAATCAAGAGCATATTCACATGTTAGAAAAGTAATCTATGCTCTCAGTCTGTACTGCCTGTACCACAACACAAATAATGCTCATCTGCAGGGTGTAGATTTTGTCATATATGCAGGAGGAATAAAACATAAACAAAACAAAAACAAAAAAGGGAACCTAGTTAAAAGCGATGGGATGAAGAGACGTCTCTCTCAATTTTGTACACTCAAAACAAAATCAGTTGCCTTTGGCCTGCTTAGGGGTAGAAGGTGAGGGAAGCACACAAAAGCAGTGCAATTATTCTGTTCTGGCACAACAACAGAGAGCAAAAAGAGCATCAAAGGTTTTCCTCTGAGCAAAATAGGGCTCCCTCAGAGGAAAAGCGCAACCTGTGTGTGAATACCAGTGCATGGACTTTTGGTCCTCTCTTGAGAAACAAGAGGCAAAGGATGTGTGTCAGTGTCAGTATTAGAGGTACTGTGCATAGCCACTTTGATTACATTACAGTATAGTATACATTGGCAGAGCTGTAAACGGAATTTGTTAAAAATGTCCTGTAAATATGGTAATTTTATGAGAGTGGAAAAAAATACTTGTAACCTTCCTATTTCACATGTAAAGTATAATATTTCACATAGGAAAAATGTCCAAAAACCACGTTTTTTTCTGAATTGATCACATATAAAATGTGTCCCATTTAATATTACACATGAAATTGGGTGTGATATCCTCTATATCATTAAAGTCTAACATGTAAACTAATGCCCACATGTCATGAACGTGTTTAATGTGTTTCATATCAGATACATTTACATCTTTTTTTTGAGTGTTTTTTTTCTTGTAGAAATAAAAAATAATAATGAAAATAAAACACATGCATTTTTTATTTTCATTCATTATTTTTGCTATTACATCTTTATTCATTTATTTTAAGTTTTGTATGTTCTTTCAATGATCACTTTGTGTCTTTCATTGTACAGCCAGCAACATAGTGATGGGAACACAGTTTTACAGTTTATGTGAACAACGTATATTGTCTTTTTTTTATTTAAATATTTTGAATTATTATACTTGCATTGTTAACTTTGTCAGTTTGTCAAAACTGTACTTCATTATGGTCATGCCTGTTAAGCAAATCTTAAATTTAATAGAGAGACTCACAGGGACTGATTTTCTATCAGGCATATTACAGGGCATCTTGGTGGAGAGAAAGGGTCCTTTAGCAACCCGGAAGCCGAGCGCTCACATGTTGTATACATGCACCGGCTGCAGAGCATAGTTACCACATTGTGTACCATTATAGCCAATTCTTTTGGTGTCATTTGACTCTTGAGCCAAAAATAAGAACATGAAAGTGGTCGCGTTGATCAGGTAGCCGCGCTTCTTTGCTCGAACGGTCCCATAGATGTATCACTGATGTTTTTGTTAGCATGGCAGAAACTGAATCTCAGATGTGTTTCTGTGAACAAACACTAGATAACTTGTTCCTGTTAGAATGGAGCAATGTTTAGCCACTGGTACAGCTACAAACAAGTCCCTCATCGCTGAATATTAATGCTGCTGCAGCACATTCCCAGATCGCTAACTGTACACCCTTGATAACGTATAGGTCTACATCTTAATGATTCAAAACGTAGCCTTACTTCTGTGCCTGTTTCTCATGCTGTCTTCCAGTGGGGGCAAAGACAGCTGCTACAACATGATGCAGTGTGTTGCTGCTGGGCACCGGATCGTAGCTCTGGCCAACCTGCGTCCTGCTCACACAGGTGAGGAAGATGCGCTGCTGGGGTTTATCTGTGATCCACAGGGGCAGGTTGGGCTATGTGGGCCAGCCAGCTGCACTTCTGCAGACCAAGGCACTCAGAGCTGTGCGTAATCGAAGCACTGCAGAAAGGGATGTACTTTATGTATGAACTATAAGTGGCATGCTAGGTATGCAGGTATGCTACAAGGCTTCAGCTGGGTTGTAAACACATGGAAAATAAATATCAATAACCTAAGACGTATGTGTTATGTTATGTTAATGTGCACACTGTTCTCAGAATAAATGAATAGAAAATAACTATGTGATTGAATATGTAAAAATACATAGGCATTTCAAAAACTTGTATATGTAAGAGAAGTTTCACATTGAGCAATACTCAGTACTCTTTTGCAGGAACACCCTGTTCACACTCACACAGTTAAATGCATTCACACCCTGAAGCTGCCCTTTACACCCCCAGTGTCAACTGTTGACCACTGAGCAGCGCCACCAAAGCAGTAAGGGTTTAAGGGTCTTGCTCAGGGGCATCACAGTGGTGATAATGAGGAAGAGGCAAGTGCTGCTCTTTCACCTTACCCACCCAGATTTATTCTGCCAGTTTGGGGGACAGGACCAGTGATGTAAGAGTTACTGGGCACCACTGATGAAATAATGAATTGTGAAAACACTTTCCAGTGAAAATGTTTTCTTTTATTTTCACAGTGACAGAGGTTTAGTAGAGTTTTTATTTTATTAAAGCAAATGTTATTTAAAAAAATTCTTTAGTTTATTTTGGATCTATTTTGGATCTGCCTGGATCTTTATGGTGTTATAACTATTCACTGCTTCGTTTTTAAACTGTTTAAGAGCCTTTTCCAAACCAGTATTTCCAGCTGTCCCACTAATGTATTTATCTTATACTGGATGGGATGCTCGTCCTGTTTATTTATGGCACTAGTCTCTTCTTACCTATAGCCACTATTTGTACATCATTTTGATAACATCTAAAATAGAGCTTAAATGATTAGTTGATAAATCAATTTGTTGATTGACAGAAAGTTAATCTGCAATCATTTTGGTAATCAATTAATTGGAGTAATCTTTTAAGCAAAAATATCAAATATTAGCTTGTTCATGCTCCCTCAATCAGAGGGTTTTCTGTTATATCTTTGCCAACTTTGTATCTTTGGGTTTGTTGATCAGATTAAAAAAAATACATGTGAAGATGTCACCCTTGGTTCTGGGAAATTGTGATGGGCATTTTTTTTTCTTGCTTTTTTATAAACCAAACTAATCAATTTATCAAGAAAATAATCTGCAGATGAATCAGAAATGAAAATAGGAATCTTTGTAGCCCAAATCTACAATGAGTCTGTGGATGTTTGTTTACTCTCGACTATTTCCCAAGGAACTGCAAAATCACATCGGTGTCATCATCTCTTTTTTCAGACACATGATTAATGGCTTGTCATCAAACACTTAAACATATTGTCTTCTATGCTGCAGATGAGTTGGACAGTTACATGTACCAGACAGTGGGCCACCAGGCCATTGAGCTGTATGCTGAAGCCACGGATCTGCCTTTATACAGACGGACCATCCAGGGCTCCAGCCTGGACACCAGCAGAAATTACAGTGAGACGGAGGGGGATGAGGTGGAGGACCTGTATGAGCTGCTGCACCTTGTCAAGGTAGGCCTCTCTGTCCCCGCTATAGGTGAAAGTCACAGCAAAGGAGGTTATTATCCCAGCAGCGTGTGTCGGCTTTTTAACACTGACAAACAGTTGACTAATGTTATTTGTATGTCACACAGAACAAAACAAAGCAGCACGAACATCACACTGCTGTCTCCATTCTTGCCACCTGTTAAACTGAAGCCCAGTATTTTACTGTGCTGTAGTCTCGATGGCTCTTTGGGAAAATATCTTGCTGTGCAAAAAATAGACTTATCAAAAATGTATCACTTAAGATGCAATGTATCAATGTATTGTGTTCAAGTGTCCTCACTCGTCATTTGCTTACCTGGCTTTTTGCCGTTTTGTCGTGGGAAAAATCCAGTGCAGTCAGGCTGAATGACGCGTCTCTAAATTATGTTTCGAAAGAAAATTACATTTCAACAAGAAACGCATTAAACTAAAAATGTAATACACTCTTTAAAGTGCCATTTGGATAATTTTTAAAAGCATCTTAGTCTGGTACTGCACTAAAACACTTGATTAAGTCATATGAATTAAAGGTTTTCAAAAATTTCTCTTATACACCCTTTGGAGCAACACACACTCACCTATATTTTCACACCATCTGGTATCACTGTTAATTTTACATTGTAAGGGATACATTTTGATATGACTATTTTATATATTATTTCATGCATATTTTCTATAAATGTATGTATTTTTTGTGTGTGTGCGTGTTAAGAAATACAGAAATTTCAAAGATATTATATATGCACACAGACATTCATTCACATCGACATAATCCTACATATGCACATATACGTAAAATAAAGTGATACAGGAGTTGTAGGAAGCCGAGTGATTGGACCAGACCTCTCTGAAAAACTCAAAGCAAAATGAACAAATCACTTCAATAGCACTGAAGTAATTTGTTTATAGCATATGACCATAAATCTGGAATTTTAAAAGATCCTAATTTTGCTTTTATACGCAAGCATGACATGAGAGGCCATTAATAAGATAGTGAATTTTTTTTGGAATGGTATCATAATACACCATAATTATGTAAACTCTCTGTGGCGACGCTTCGTTGAGACAAACGTAGCCATCGTTTTGACTGGCCGCCACTGACATATGCTTGACTGCTTTTTAGCGAACAAGCTCTCAGAGCACTACTAAACTTCTCATCTCGGCTAAGGTTCATGACATATGTCACACTGCTGAGATGTTTTACAAGTCATTCTCCGTGGATCCAGAGTCACTTAGTAGCCCATCAGCACCGTCTCAAAGAGGCTCTGCTTGTCGAGTTTCATCTGACTTGCTGTACACTAACAATCCTTAGCACCTATTTTAAAGTGCAACCAAGTCGCTCGTGAGATTAAAAAGCCGTGTTAGTGCTTTTAGTCTGTCTTATTTAGTATGTCTTGATTCCACTTTCAAAGTAGAGTAAGTTTTCTTTTTATCTTACTCTGGGAAAATAGTGTGCCTGTTGTATCAGCTCATCAAAGTTTTATGTGTGAAGTTGGATTGAGGTGCCCTTTAACAACTGGCTTCACAGGAAAAATTCTATTCTTTTTTTTTTTATCTCACTTGACAGAGGATCAGATGCAAAAATTAATCACCAAATTAATATTTCATCAAATACCGCTCTTGCTAGGACACTGAGAAAATATTCATTTGATGCCAAATTATGTATGAGACCTCAGTGGTCCGATGTGGTGCAGGGTGGCTGACTGACAGATTTGAGACCAACTGTGTGTATGTTCACCACAACGCTGGCACCGCCTGCCTACCTGACCGCCCGCAGCCATGAGGACGCTACCTGGACGCGCACTTCCACAGCAGCAACAGCTCTCCCTGCTGTCAGCGCAAACACAGTGTGGGGATTGATCCCGTGCAACACTTTTTCACCTCTGCACCCCCACACAACCTCTCATTTTAGCTTGGAGCAATAAAAATTTAAGGGCTTCTTATGGGATGGTGGATAGGAGTTTGTTTTTGAGATGGGAGTTGACTGGACGTGGTATAAATGAGAGACGTTGGGGGGTGGTGGGGGTGTGTGTGTGTGTGTGTGTGTGTGTGTGTGTGTGTGTGTGTGTGTGTGTGTGTGTGTGTGTGTGTGTGTGGTGTGTGTGTGTGTGTGGTGTGTGTGTGTGTGTGTGTGTGTGGGTCCTCTTGTAGGTCTGCGTGAAGACATGTTCATCCGCAGCAGAGGGCTGCTCCAGGGTCCCTGCATGTCCGCACACTGCTTCAGTGGCAAGGGCCAGTCAGCCTGCCTCAGGGCATTTCGCGCCCTCTTCCTGACTTTCTTTGTTGTCTTCTTTATAAATCGCCAGCTTTACACATGCAGCTACATGAGACAGCTCTTGCTCGTGTGTTTACTTGTGAATACGCGCATTCACTCAGTCCATGGCTCTCATATCTATCCACAGTCAAATAGCAGATGTGTGTCCGGCTTGTGATGCAATATGCCATCTCTGCCTGTGGTCAGGGCTCTAATTGCAAAAGGCTGCTAATTTCCCATTTCCAGGGTTTCTCTGGTCTGACCTCACCAGTCAGACGGGCCATAGATCATGGCAGTTGCACTCCCACGGGGCCCTCGTGGGCCAGCAGACCTCCAGTCGTCTCCCCCGTTTACCCCTCTCGCCGTCATCAACAGACCTTCACCGTAAACAACAGGCTTCCTCTCTCGCTCACTGAGTGATGGCAACCATAAGAATACAACTTTCTCATCTCAAATTTCAAATTACTGCTCTGTGTAGTTGTTGTTGTGTTTTTATTTTTGATATTCTCACCAATCGGTAGCTTCACTAACTTGTACCATTTGTTCTGCATTGTGACGGGTAGTAAACTCATGGAAATCAATACATTCCTTCTATTCGGTAACTCACAGCATCTCAAATCTCCCCCTTAAAATGTCGCAGATTATGGTCATATTCAGTTATGTTCATTAGATATGCCTAGCTTACTACTTTATATTTATTAAAAGAAAAATGTTTTTCTCACCATAAAGTTTGTGGTGTTGTTGATTAATGAAGGAAATGATAGAGGGGGGAAAAAGGGGAGAAAAAAAACACTTCTTTTGATAATGAGCTGTTAAATCACCCTCACTGAAAAAGAACAGTTTTAGCATGAAAAAACGTGTTCTGTTTGGAAAGTGTGATATTTTGAAAGATTCTTTCTAGCAGTTTGAATTAATTAGAAGTTACAAGATTATATTTGGCAAATGACACTTGAGCATAGATGAAAGAATTTTTTTTCTCAGATCTGGAGTTGATGAGTTTTAAGTGGATATTCTTCCCTCTTCCTCCTCCTCCTCCTCCTAGTTTGCAATGCCGGCAGCAGACTCATAGCATGAGCCAACAGTGCCATCTACAGACCGTTCCCAGAAGCTGACAAACCAAAGAGAGTTTGGCCTCTTGGAGAATGTTTGGAGCCATTCAAAAGATTCAAAGGAAGAGATCATATTCTTCAGAGCCATTGTTGATAGAGGGGGGAGGAAAAAAAACAATTATAATAGAAAAAATGATCCGTCCATCCCCTGGTAGTAGTGATAATGGCAGAATGACAATGTGGCTCTATCCTCGGCCCCTTTGCTCTCATCGCTGGTTGTGAATGGCACTGTGTCTTTGAAGTGTGTAACCTGATAGACATGCACAGCCACAGCATCCCATCCGACTAGGTGCTGATCTTTGAACCCGCTCTTTGAGGGGGAAAAATAACAGTTTTGTCAGCGGCCTGGGGGAATCTTTCAGTTTTGGACATCTATGTCTGTAAGGATATATTTTCATAGAATAGATCATGTCCTTGTGCCCTCTGCCAGGCTTCTAAGGGAAGTTAGAAAATAAACGTATGAAGATGAGTCTCTTAATTTGTGTCGTGTAACTTAAAGGCGCAGATAAATATACTGTCTTTCAAAAAAATATTTCCTCCTGTTCTCCACATACTGTAGGTTTTGTGTCCATACTTCATGTGTGTGGTTGGTCTGCTCTCCTCTGCTGTGATCTGCTCTGATGTGTGATACAGATCAGCAGTGTCAGTCACCCCTGGCTGTAACGTCAGTCCCCCCGAAGGCCTGCAAAACTCCTCATATTAGTCATATCACATCCCTCAAGTCCTTTATCCTTCTCTCTGTGCTCTGTGACCTGACACAGTGGCTCTTTATGCCCCGTGACCCTGCTAGTGTGTGTGGGCGCGTGCGCGCTTGTGTGTTCAAGGTCAGGTCAAATCGGGCCTCTGTTACATGATAACAGGTCTATCTCTGTTCTCCTTACACACCTCTGCCTCTCTTTTTTTTTGCCCTAGTTTGCCTTCTTTTAGCACTCTACGGTCTCACCGCTTTCATCCATGTGCACTCTTTTTCCTGTCTGCCAAACCCACTGAACACTGCTATTTTCAAGATGGGTTTCAGCAGACAGAACATTTTACAAAACAAAGATGTTGTACCTTGAAAGCAGCAAAATATATAGGGTGGTGAGTTTTAGAAAAGTGCACCTGGAGCTTCAATCACTTGATGTAGCAATAGTTCTATTTAAAAAAAAAAAAAAAAAAAAAAAGATAGTGACTCTATTGCTGCAACTCTGCAACCTTTGAGCTGATGAATAAAGACAAAGACATTTAAGCTCATTAGAGTGATGAGGAACAATAGATGATATCTATGCACACTCTCTAATTAGCAGCAGTGTGACATCTCTGTCATACTCAGACCCAGCTTTGAGAACGATGGAAATGTTACTTTCAAATCTAATTTCCTATCCTGTAATGCATTCGACTTTTCTGAAGCACAGTTTTTTTAAAGTTTTTTTTTGTTTTTTTGATAGCTGATACTGTGGGTCAGTTAACACCCTAATTCCTTCCTCCCTTTTTTTTTTTTTTTTTTCCTGGAGTTGTCTGGGAAAAGTCTTGGAGAAGCGCTCTGAGACCTTTGGCCTTTGTAGATGAAACATTCCTTTCTGCTGGTGTGTGTTAAAACACCTTGTTTTTAGTGAGATAATCCTTTTTAAACGTACACACACTTACCCCCCCATTCTCTATTTCTCCTGACCTTTATTACACACACACACACACACACGCTCCCCCCCACCCATCCTCAGTCTCTACGGCCTCTCCATTATCGACATAGGCAGACAAGAGCGGGGCCCTGTGAGATCGCAGAGGCAGTCTGTCCACAAGTCCAAACATTAATTTTCATTCTTCCCTCTCCCTCGCTCCTTCTATCTTTCTACTGGCATCTTTGTCTCCATTGTATTGTCCTCGCACTTTCATCCGGACCCTTCAGAAGCCTGGCACTGCGTTGTTGTTAGTGCCCTGATGGAGGTGTATCCTGCTGCGAGGAAAGGAGGGAGAGGGACTGAGGGAGAGGAGAAAGAAAGGAGCAGAAAGGAGGAGGAGGACGGCAGGCAGGCTGGCTGGCCGGCCGGCCGGCTGGCTGGCAGGCAGGCAGGCAGGCAGGCAGGCAGGCAGGCAGGCAGGCAGGCAAGCAAGCAGGCAGAGGAATCTCCAGTTGAACCAGGAGCTCTGTGGTATTGATTAGGGAGCTGAGGTGTTGTGAGACAAGTCGTTGAGGAGGGGTGTGAACTATGAAGGGGGGGGCAAATCAAACACGCAGCCCTTCTCTGATTACCGGCATGGTGCCGCATTAGGCTTACATTGGGGGCTCAACAGGAAAATGGATTTCTTTAAAAAGCTGCTTAATACATAAATCATGACCTCTGGGGTCACAGCACGGGTTTAGGAGATCCGATCAATAACAAAGCTAATGCAAGCTTGTTGTAGCTGGTTTGTGGTGCAGAGAGACCTCTAAATTGTGTTAGATTGGTGGATAATCACTTTGTAGAAAGTTTGTTTTATTACATTTTCAGCACAAGTTTAGAGTGCCTTATTAAGTATATACGTATTTCAGCTTCAGCTAGTATAGATCCCTTCAAACAGCTGTCTCTCTGCGTCGCCTCTCTATGTGATAGCCATTGTTATCTTTTCCTTTGGTCTGAGACTGCTTGTATTTATGTTGGTCGACACAGTGGCAGTGGGGTTGAGATTGCAGGCTTGTTTTGCACATGAGGAAGGATAGCATTAGCGCTGAGATAATGGCGCTGTGTATTGTTCGCTGGCCGTGTGGAAGTGGTGGGACAGGATCTATTAGATGCAGGCCCATTTCCCTCCAACTGACTCTAACAGTCCCCACAAACATTAGATAAAGAGCCTAGCCTCAAGCCTTTGTAATTTGTTTGTATTTTTCTGCTTAATGTACTTTGCTCAATCTTGTTTAGCGATGATGGAAGCTGATAGCCTTATCTCGCCTTGCCAAGGGCATGAGCCACTGCCATTGCTTGGTTGAACATTGTTTCATTGAAGAGCATGTATGTGTTTATGGTCCTTTTTTTTCCCCGATTTTATTTTGATCCTGGATGATGCAGATGTATCTAGAGGTTATTTTCTTTTGAGCTATTGGGTAATATGTTCTATTATGCGCTGATGTAAATAAACCATTATGGAAAGTGTATTGTTACAATTTCCCTCTTTTGTTTGATTGTTCATATTAAAAAATTAAGGGAAATCTGTGATCATTTACGAGTCCTAGCCGATATCTTTTCTCATTTTGTGTCGGTTTGTTTTCGGTCTGCTTCCTTCTCAATCCCATTTCAAGTTTATCTGAAAATGTTGAAGTTACATTTACTTGCTTCCATGTGCTGACTCGGTTTCTCCATTTGGATTATAGCCAGTTATTTTTACTCTGCAGCCGTGTAAAAGTGTGAACGATGATCCAGCCATTTAAGAAAAACAGAAGTCAAAGAGGAGGTTGGACGTGTAATAAAACCTTTTACACTCACCAGCGTCAACAGCCAGTCAGAGCCAATATTGTCTGTGTCTGGACAGACAGCTGAGGAATAGTGCTCAGTCTTTCAACTCCCTGCCATTCATCTACTCCAAAATTAAGAGGGCTTTTATGTTTTGTTTTGTGAACCATTCCCCACAAGAAATATTTGTGGCAGGCCCCATCACCTCCCGCAGCTAAAGTCATAACCAGCCGTAGAAAAACACTGTCTGGAGTCTGGAGAGTGGGTTAAACCAGCATCACTGCTATATTTTCTTCTAGTCTCTCTCAGGGGAGGGAAGGGGGCGGCGGCGGCGGGGGGAGTGGGGTCCGTGATGTCTGCTGGAGCTACGGAGGATAGAGGACAGGGGAGTCAAGATGCCAAGAGCCTGGAACCTGACCTCACCAGAAAAACATTTACATTTTGGAGTGAGTGTGTGTGTTTGTAGGCCACTTCATGACTCTGTGTGTGTGTTAGTACATGTGCGCGCATATACACCCTGTGGACTAGGTGGTTGTTACGGACCATGAAAAGCAACTGACATAGTTTACCTCTCTGTGGCAGGAGACTCCGTCTTTGATTTTGTCCTTTTCGCGCAGCTTCCTGTCTCAGACGCTCAAACACTCTCTTACCTCAGCCAAGTGGGAATGTTGCTGTGACAGAGCTGGGATTATGCCCTACAGAAAACTGTTGCTGATGCTTTTTTTTTTCTTTCTTTTATTGGAACACCTTATACTTTTAATGGTGAGAGGCGAGACCTTGAATGTTTGGAGGAAGTTACATGAGTTCCTGTCATCCAAAAAAAAAAATCCCAAAACAGTTGAAAGCCTGACAGTAGAAGCACAGAGTGACAATTTATTTAATGTAGAAACAACCATTAAAATATTGCGTTTTTAAGAGCCAGCAATAACTAAAGCTGCTTGCTTGAATTGGAAGTATTCATGGACATACAGTACATCGATAAATGACCTTATGTCTCCCTGCTGCTTCCCAACATTTAGTTTTCCATGCATGTTGATATGGAAAGCCTCCTTGTCCTTGGCCTGCTGAAACTAGGGCTTTGTGCTTGCTTTGGCCAAGGCCCTCTCCCTCCCTGCCCGACGACTGGCTGGGCCTGTGTTTACGTAACCATATATATCTGAGAGGAAACTCGTGAAACGTTAATCTCTCTACTTTTTAACCCTGATGAATTTCTACATTTTCCAGCTGTGCGGCATGGCATATTTATGCTCAGGCTCTATCGCTGAAAACAGCTCTGTCATTGTAAATGAATCACTATCCAAGACTAAAGAGTGTGTGTGTGTGTGTGTGTGTGTGTGTGTGTGTGTGTGTGTGTGTGTGTGTGTGTGTGTGTGTGTGTGTGTGTGTGTGTGTGTGTGTGTGTGTGTGTGTGTGTGTGTGTGTGTGTGTATAAACTTCAGGCGAGGAAACTGTACAAATACAAGCTCAGCCATGAAAAGCTGCAGTAGTACCTCCGTGGATAAAATCTGCTGCTTCTTTTTTCATTCTTCTTCGGATCCGAGTCAGTGCACACGAGTCTGTCACTTGTCACATTTCTCCGGCTTGATGACCGTCGCTCACTCATCGCGTCGATGAGACAATGTCCAATGTCATATCCTCTGTTGACTGGTCACACCTGCATCGTGGCCTCAGCGGAGGACAATACTTTCCCCCTCATTCTGCTTCCTCTCTGCCCTTCTTGTAACTCTGAGCCGCATCATCTCTGGAACCGGTCGGGGCATTTAGGTTTTATGAGCAGCTGGCTTTGTGAGTAGTTTGTTTTTCTTATTCCACCGCTCTGTATGGTTGAAGACTGACACGTGGTGAGTCATCTCGCCTGCTCATCCACAAGCACAAAGGAAGAGCCCGTCTTTCAACAGCTGCTTCAAACAGACAGCCCCACCAATTTACCGAGGGGAATGTCTCTGAAAGCCTTTTAGGACAAGGTTTTGGCCGATGTTTGTTTTACAAAGATATTCGCTAAGCCTGCGTGTCCATTTGTTGCTTTATTTTTGATGGATCAGACATTGTACATTGTGTTTCAACCTCAATGTATACATAAGCAGTATATAATCTTGTAAGCATTTGGGTGTAACATATAACAGTATAACTGGTCTTGTATCTTGTACCTTGTGCACACCTCTTCCACATCCTAGCACTTCTTTACCAACTCTGGGAGTCACCTTGGAGTAAAACAGTCTATACATAATGATAATGAGAATGCTGATTTAAAACAAATAAGCAGTGTCTCCTCCTGCTAAGCTCACACTAAGCTTCCTGTCAGTTTGGCACGTCTGAGTTGTCAGGACAGCCCAACACGCCCGCAGGACTATGTCTGCATTACATTAAACACAATCACTTGACCCTAGCCGGCCCTATCCCCCTGTACCACATCTACTCGAGCTGCTACAACAAGGTCCTACCCCCTTTCCATGTTCCCACCATGTAGAGAAACAGGGGAGAACAATCCCATTACATTACAACAGGCCCAGAGCTGATCTAATGGAGAGAACATTAAAACCACGGCGCGTCCAGTCACTTACTTGATGGATCCTGGAAGGGAGGGATGATGAGGAGAGGGAGATGGAGAGGAGAAGGAGTGTTGGAGCGACGGAGGAAGGGGATGGGAGGCTGCGGGGTTAGGAGTGGTGTCGATATGACAGTGCGGATGCGGCAATGGAGAGTACGGGATGGTACCCCGATGCCCTTGAGCAAACTGTCATTCAAACCACTTAAATTAATTTCTCCACCTTGTCTTCTTCCCCGCCTCCCTGCCATCGCGCACAAGCATGCCACATCACAGGAGGCTGTAACATAATACAAAGTACATGTCAACAACTTTGGACTCGATAAAAGGAGGATTTTGTAATGGAAATGTGTGGCCTTGTGTCTGTAATAGTCGAGATCTGCCAGCTCTGGCTTCCTAGTTGTCAGAAAAGGCTGAAGCAGGCATTTTGGAAACCCACCATTTTGCAGAAAATGGTGCTTTGTATTGTTAGGGTGTATAATTAAGATCTCATTGTGACAGCCATTGAGAGAGAGCTAATGAGGGTTCTGATGTATTCCATATGAATATGAATATTGAATTTTTAATATTTTATGGCTTTCTAATTGCCTTGAATGCTGTTAATGGCTTTGACTGTTGAATATTACCCAGACTGAATGTGTGGCATGCGTAAGTACCTTTGAAAGCTGAGAGCTGATGAAATAGCTGCATTCTCCAGCCCGATTCTTCGCTTTATGATTGTTGTGTATTGTATGTATCTTCGGGACAGATGCATATCTTGACTGAAGGCATGTCTGTGACTGTGAATACATTCGAACCACTCTTTAACTCCGTTACCAAGATGAATGTGTATATAATTACAAAGTATATCACACACACTACCTTGATATAGAGTTTAATGGCCGTATCGTTTCTTTGTAGAGCATGTCTGCTGGCCTTAATCTTCCCCACAGCTGACATCTTAATAACTCAGCCCTCTCCATCCATTTCCACGGGAGACATCCGGATGTGGGGGAAGGATTAGTTTAATGAATTTGACAATTAGTAACAGAAGTTAATGACTGCATGGGGCTAAGTACCCTGATGGACATGGCTGGGGGGACTGAGGGTTTCCATTGCTCTGGGCCATAGATCCTCATTAATAGCTTTTCTGCCTGCCGGAGAGGACAAGGGGAAGCCAGGCCAGGCCTTTGTTTAGTCTGCCTCAGATGGGGCTGCGAGGGAGTTGCGCTGTTGCACAACATCACGCCAGAATTAGTCCCGCTCTGGGCATGAGTTAATACAGGGCCTTGGGTCCTGGATCAGGTGAAGCTTCCTTTAATGAACTAGGTTCATTAAATGTTGAAAAAAAAAAGAAAAAAAAGAAAAGCGATGTGGAATTAGGGAAGGGAGGGAGCTCTTTCTTCGGATCTTGTGCCAACAGTCATGAAGAAAGAAAAGTGGTTTGTGGGTCACAGGAGTCCTGATGACCTCTGCCTTGATTTATCATTATGTTAGCTTCTTACCCGGATCCCACCTCTAATGTAGTCAAAACATCGTTTAGCCAGATAGCTCTCATAAAGATTTTATTATTATTTATTATTATACTGTGCTTCATGAGCTACCTTGTCGCTTTGTCAGGTGTTCTCACTATAAACCATTTTGATAAATTTTTCAGCTACCATAAAATCAAAGTTTGTATTTTTTATGGCAGCATGAATACACATGGAACAATTCCCATAATATCCAGCAATTCAGATTTATACATACATATACCCCTGCTTCACAATAATTTATCCTACCTTTCCCACAGAGGATGAGAAAGTATGTCTAGAATTTGTAAAATCACGTCCAGAGCAGCATTAGCTCCCCCCTCATTCCTGCCTGTCTCCTGGTGATAGCCATAATAGCGACAAAAACACAACCGTATCCAAAAATAACCATTTTCCAAAGCTATTTGCCAAAAGGTCTCGTAGCTAGAGCCTCCACTGAAAACAAGAGGATGTGTGAGAAATTTGTCTTGTGTTATCATTAGTGGCTAGTATGCCTGGATATTATAAGGCCACACGATGTCATGTAATGAGAGCCGATGAGAAGACAAGCCGTTTCATTGGTCGAGACTGAATTG
Source organism: Seriola aureovittata (assembly GCF_021018895.1). Taxonomy (NCBI): domain Eukaryota; kingdom Metazoa; phylum Chordata; class Actinopteri; order Carangiformes; family Carangidae; genus Seriola; species Seriola aureovittata. The sequence goes on along the minus strand of NC_079376.1, from coordinate 10,302,482 downwards.
AACCTCACAGACGCAAGTACCTACAACAGTTTTCCTGCGGAGACAAACCAGACAGAGGGAGACAGAGACACAAAAACACAAGAGGAGGATGTTTCTCGCTCTTGCTCTGATGCTCTCTGCTTCTGTCAGGCTAAGTCTGGTCCTGTCAAGTTTAAAGCCAAGCGACCAAATTGGTGTTGATGTGGCGCTCTCCTTCAACACTCTCATTCCTATCTCTTTTCCTCTGTCTCTGCTTATCCCACTCTTTACCTCCTAATTTGCCTCTTTAGGAAGTGACAATTGTATTTAGGGAAAAGGTTATCATTGTATTAGAATAGAGTGCCAGCCCTGAGGCTTACCTAGAATTACATGACACCGCCTGCAGCCCCCTTGGGTCTGTGCTGGGCTGAAATGTTATCAGTCCGACTTAATTACTGTCACTGGGAAGCAGAATTGACTATAATGTATATTCCAGTGTTGGACATGTTGGAGAGATATTTAAACTTGAGCACCGAGTTCCAAATTCTTAAGATCTCTTGGTGTTTAACTTTAGGTCAAAGAGTTAAATTCTAGCTGTGTATGTGTTTAGCTTCGCCTTTATACCTCACATCCTTTGCTGCGGCGTAAACACCGCACACATACATGCATCCACACAGAGAGCACATCCTTTATCTGATTAGCTGGCACGCCTACGTGGAGGTGTGTGTGTGTGTATGTGCGTGCGTGTGTGTGTGTGTGCGTGCGTGTGAGGCACAGTGCGTTGCAGCTCAGCGCCAGGCCCCAGGCAGGGCATGGATTTCATTTAGGAAAGTATCAAAGGTTTACACGCTGTTCGCTTTAATCAGCATGTTTATCAGGCAGAGAAAAATTGCAGGAAGGGACCACAGGGAGAAGGAGGGGTGGGGGTTATCTTAAGGACCAGTAGCCAGGGAAATTGATAATGGCTACAAGGTAATTTACTGGAGACTTGTGCATCCCTCCACTGCCTCTACCCTTGCCTCTCATTCTAATTACAGCCCATGTAATGTTCTAATGAATCTGCAGGTGTGTGTCTGTAGGGGAGGGGCACAGAGCTGGAGAAAGAGGGGTATGTTTGTATGTATGTGGGTGAGCATGCAGCCCCGGCTTGCACACGCGTGTGTTTGTTTGTGTGTGTGTCACTCCGGATCAAGCCTGTTTTCGTGAGAGAAGATTGAGCGCTTCTCAAGGCTGTGTCAGTATCTCTCGAGTGCACAGTCGTCTCACTGTTTCTGAAATATGAATATGATATGAAAAGCAATTAGATTAGCCCTCAGCAATATTAAAGATACACGCCACTCACAGACACAATGCTCCGCTGATACTTCCAGTTGTCACTGCGGTTCCACTCTTCCAGCCGGGTGTGGAGAGGATGGAAGCTACGGCCAGACGCACACTCATCTCTGCTGATAAGGCCCAGGAAGTGCCTTTAGTGGTGCTGGGTTTCTCCAGTCACACACTCCCACTGAACACTCACAGTTCACTCACAAAAGCCATGTACGCAAACCCTTCGGGGGATATGGGCTGGACCATAAAGGCCTTGATACGACCAGAGTGTAAACATCCCCACAGGACTGCGGTTCAGTGAAAGGAAGAAGCCGCCAGCAATCTGCCTTCTTTGTCTGTTTCAGTCTGTGTGTGTATATGTTAGCATGTGTTTGTGTGGTTTTGTTCAGATAACACTTTGGGTTAGCATTGTAGTTTGAGCAAAGAGTATTTGGCCTCCTGGGACGATGACATCATGTTGCCGTTACAGTGCACTCTGCACCCGCTGTATAATGGAAAAGGCCAGAAATCTTTGCTCCATGTCTCCCCCTCCCTCCCCACAGGAAAAGGAGGGTGTCGAGGCAGTGTCTGTGGGGGCCATTCTCTCCGATTACCAGAGGGTCCGTGTGGAAAATGTGTAAGTCAAACACACACGTGCATTCATGTTGCAGAACTCACTTTCTATCTAAATGCACACACACACACACACACACACACACACAGACGCTGCGTGCAGGCCGACACTGACGCGCACTCTGTGGTCCGCTGAAGGAAAGGAGTACATCCTCTGCAGTCACTGTGTGTTCCAAACTTGGACTGAGTTTTGTTTAAACACATAACACACACACACATATACACACTGAGTTTTGTTTATGCCATTTTATTTAGACTAGCTTTGATTTTATGGCGTGGCTCTGTTTTTATGGAACAATGATTTCAAGAAAAGGAATGAAACTGATAGTTTCACAATAGGCATGAGTTTGTATATATATAAAAAAACGCACATTTCCATAAGGGGTGAAACACAACAGACTTATTCAAGATTAGATGGTTTCCTTGCGACACAGATGCCAGTATGTATTTCTTGTACTTTTTCTTGTTTTATTCTCTTTCGTTGTTTCTTTTTCTTCTGTTGTTAGTCCTCTCTCTTTGTTCTCCGTTGTCCTAAACTGACACAGACTGGACATATTGCTGCACTAAAGCTCCCCTCTTATTAACGAATCCTGCTGTCAGTCAGCTATTGTTTCCCCTTATACACGCTAGATGCACATACAGACATAAACATCTCAGACATTTGTTGTACAGACATTTTTGGCTCCAGTTACCTGCTGTGGATGTGTGTGTTTCTTGTGAGTTTATGCAACAGACAAGCCCCAGCTTAAAATTGAGTTTTTTTTGTGTTTGTCTCCTCCTTGAATAAAGCCACCGGCAATGGTGGCAGGTGGGAACATGCGCTGTGGGGCCTATCAGGGTGGCAGCCTTCCTGCAAATGCCCAGCCTTGTTGGCTTTGAAGTTCTGGCGTAGCTGGCAAATATTCAATATTAACCGCTTTGCATCTCCTTCTGTTTCTGCAACCTACTGCACTCCTTTTTTTTCCCTCTTTCTCTTTTTTCCCCCATTCACCGGTTCCTCAGATGTTTGCGGCTAGGTTTGCAGCCCCTGGCCTACCTGTGGCGCCGAGACCAAGAGTCCCTGCTCTCTGAGATGATATCATCTGACCTCCATGCTATCCTCATCAAAGTGGCCGCCTTCGGTGAGTTTGTGTGTCACTCTTTTGTGTCTCAAGCAGCTGGTGAGCAGTCTGATGTCTCCTCCCTTCTGGTCACCCTTCTTACTCTCTTTTCACTCTCTCATGATGGTGCCGTGTTGGTAAAGTAGTGTTTGGCACGTGGCTTGAAGGGGACAGAATTTGGATAAGTGTGGAATAGGAGGAGGCGAGAGGGAGGTGGAACCCGGGAGAAAAAAAGAGAGACAAGCAGAGTAATGCCCTAATCATTAATCTGTGGCTTAGCAGCGGTGTTGAGACTTGTGCCAGCGGCGAAGGTATTGAAGTAGAGAACAATATGAAAAGATAAGAAGCACAGAGGGAGGAGGTGTGAGGGAAGTGCGCAGTGGTATTGGGTAGGTGGGTGGGTGGAGGAAGGAGGGGCGGTTGGCAGTTGAGAAATAATCACAGGTGATTACCCCGCACATTAATGCAAGCTGTCAATAAGCGACACATGTCGTCATTGTGTGTGAGAAACACTGCATTCTCTGCTTATGCATAACTCAGAATACATGGTCCGTGAAGCGAAGATTAGAATCTGGTATCTCTCATTTACGTTTTTCTACTGCTTCAGCATTGAGGGAAGAGGTTAATGTGGTGTCACCTGCTCTCTGTCTGCCTGTTTTGGAGCCCGAGGACAGGAAGATCGGATTACTGCATAACAGGAGAGAGTAAAAGAAAAAAAAGTTTTCTTTTTCTTTTCTCTGGTACATGATGTTAAGATCCCTACCTGTATCTACTTGACAGTGCAGCTGGATCTCCTTTGACGGTGCCAGTGAAAAATGATAATTACGGCAACAAATGGTTCTTTTTACTCTCAAACTGCTCATGCCGATAGATCATCATGTAGACATTGTTTACGTGCTGTTAAGTGCTTGTTGTCACCTTTGGTAGCAATCAATTGAAAAGGGGTCCGCGGCTGACTGATGACCCGCAGAGCTGAGCGCTGCGTTTGGGTTATTCTGCATCTCTTTCAACACTGCTCAAATAACCTCTCATGAAATGCACATGTCAAGCCATTTATCTTTGGTGCTTTATTTGCTGGGCCCATTCGTCATTTTTAATGGCTTCATGATAAAGGCCTTTTTGGTAATATACAATATAACTTGTCACATGCCCGTCAGAGCAGAGATGATGTCAGAATCCATGTTTCCCATATTTTCTATTTGTCGTCTGTGGTATTATAATTATTGTTTATCAGCCAAAATTAATTTTCATTTCCACTTGCAACCAGATAAGATCTCAGTCTTAATGTTTATTGACCAATTATAATGTCAAGTTACCCTTTTGTTATAATGTACGTCTAGAGAAAATGCCACACCTTAAAGACCTCAGTCACCCTGTAGCCCAGATACCTCCGCCAAGCTTTCTACTCTTAACACAACCTCGTCTAAAAGCAAATTCTCAGCATTTTTTGGAAGATTATAATTAGAAAGGAAAATCACCTCAGGTGCCTTGGAGTGTGTATCTTGGCCTCCCTTCTGTAGGTGTTTGTGTGAGTTTGTGTGCATGTGTGTTTTGGCTACAGGTAAAAAGAAAAGATCTTATCAGCCCTGACTCCTCACCTGTCCCAAGGCAGTGGTAATTAGAAAGGAGAGAATTGAATGGGGGTGCAAGCGCCCAAGGCATTTTAGGCAGCACACATATAATTGCAGCTTTGGTGGAAGCAGTTCTGAGCAGTGAGGTGTGCTGTTTAGGGGAGATTGGGTGACAGCAGGGCGTACCTGGTGGCCTTTGGTGTTTGTGTGTCTATGTGTGAGAGCATAAGAAAGAGATTTGGAGGGATTTACTTGTGCAGACCTCATGAGGAGAAAAAAAAACCCCACAACTTTCACAGGGCAAAGGTTAAGTCTGCATCTGAACTGACAGTCAAAACAGCTTATGATATTCTAAAATGGGTTTTAATGGGCTGTGAATAGAAAGAAGTCATTCAAGATTAATATCCTTCATTAGGTGCTAAGAAATATAAGTGGAAATTAGCGGTGAATGGATAAAGAGGAAAAAAAAAAAACTTTCTCTCTTTCTTAAGGGAGGATATATTCCTTGATGACAAATCCCTGTAGTGAAAAGACAGCTGTCCAATTGCAGGATGATCCTCTATGTGAATTCTCTAAAAGCGTTCATTTGCGTGCTGATGGCAGGCTAAAACCACAAAAGAGAGAAAGAAGATTTTAGTCTTTGAAGATTCCAAATTGCATATAGTGAAGTAAGTTCAGCTATCTAAGTCTAAGCCTATGAATGTCAGAAAAAGCATCTAATTAGCAAAAACGCATTTCTCTGAAAAAGGAAATGCATATTTTTGTTGGGGAACTGTCGCCTTATAATGCAATATCTCTTGAACTAACTGTGATAATTGGCGATTCCGCAAGCTAGAATTAAATATTCATGTAATTAGTTAATTGATTGATTGGGGCAGGTGTATATGGGGGCACAGGTTCAGCAGTTAATTGGTCCTCAGCTTCAGAGATAATTGGCATGTGTGAAATCAAGGTTCTGTCTGCCGGAAAACCTTTTATCACTGAATGATCTTTCACCCTTCACGTGAACGTAGCCTCTGTGCTGTGAAGAAGGGAATTTGAGTCACCAATCTGCTTTCACCGACCACCTCACCCACATGAGGACATCGAATATAATTTAATATATACTTATAGGACAATTAATGTTTAAAGACACTGTAGAATTTTTACTGACCATCGTTTTAGTGTGGAAGACAGTGAATGGGAAAATCAAATCAAATCTTTCTTATTGTTACTAACTCCCTGAACGAAATACATATACAACCTGTTTTTTTTTTGTTTTTTTTCAGTTACCTACCGTATGTTGAGGAATGTTGGAGCTGTAGTGTCAAAGCACATTTAAAGAAACAATACAAGGCAACAAAACAAGACGACATGTTTATAAGATTAGAGGATGATGATCAGGATTCGGACTCTATCAGACACAATATTTGCTAATTAATTGCCAATTAATTTTCTGTCAGTTGACTAGCCTTTAATTAATGGATTCTGATGTCGCTGAATCCATTAATTTTCGTCTTTATTAAAGAAATCCCTTTACCTGCATTTATGTTTTTTTTATTACTTGTTTTGTTGCTTTGGTTTTTTTTTTAGGGGGCAGGGGTCAGGGGTCAGGGAAGAGCCCTTTAAATTCTGGGGCAGATCATTTACTATGAATTTGAATTTTTTTTCTTTGAAGTCTGTTGTACACTTTGTTTTGACATTGGCCTCGGTGGAGGTCCGTGCTCCCTGAGTGTCCATCTAGTTTTAAGTATTTTTTGGCCTTTTTTTGCCTTTAAGATGACTGGAAATAAAGGGACAGAAAGATGGGGGGGTGACATGCAACAAGTTTGTCAGCACTTTAAACTCCTCTTTGCTCTTATCCCTTGCTTTTTAATGAAAATGAATAACATTTGCTATCCCACAGCAAGAAAATGTACACAAAATCACTAAGTTATGTCCTAAAACCATTTAACCCACCAGCCCTGTTAGCCACTGATCATGACGTTCTCTTGGCAATTCAACCAAACTGATGTTTTTAAACAGTCAGGATAGGGGTCAAGTGTCAGCTGAAATAGCCCTTAATAGTTTTAGCATACCCAACATACATTGGACCTTTGTGTAAATGCCCCATAACTTATTTATGTTGTTGTTGTTGTTATAAATAAATGTTAATTTTGTCCATTTCAATGTGTTTGCAATACCCTCAGTTTCTCCCATTTGATTGGTTGGACTGAAAAGATTTCATCTTGATGTGATTGCTACACAATTCACACGGCCTATTATTCTGTTCACAGACACTGAATTTCAGATAAGAGCCTGACAAATTTCACATATAACCTTAATCTTATCATCCTTTGTACGGTGCCGCCTCCTTCCCCTTCTTTCTTCCTTTCCGTTCTGTATTTCTCTGTCTCTCTCTCTCTCTTGCAAAGATTAGGTGATAGTGAACAGCCATTGTTTTGGCGGGGGTCTTTGAGAGCGTTGTTTAAAGGCTGATGCCGCTCACCTACTAGGGAGGAGATGCTTATTTCATCCATTTAAAGGCTAAAATGTTACACATCATGAATCCAATTTTCTCTGCCTTTTCTCTCTGAAGGCAGGGATTAAAGCCGAGCTGTCAGCTGGCACGCCAGATCTTAAGACAACCCGCGGATGTCTGCGATACTGCGCTCAGCTCAGCTCAGACAGTATCTACAATCTCCTGGCTTTTAATTTAGCATTAGACTCAGTAAGCAAAATCACACGCAGTTTCGATTGGTTAGGTAACTCGCTGCTGTGGGTTTACATTAATCAACGTCCTCAAGGTGGGAAAAGGCCGATCATGATCGTTAAAAAGAATTAGTGCAAAAGTGTGCTCTGGAAAATAATTGCCATTGACGTCTTTAAGGGTAAAAGTGAAAGTAGTATATTCTGTTCTAGTAAGTTCAGAAGGAAAATATGTTTTTTTTCATCTGAGAACTTTGCCTTTTGGTCCAAGAATTTCGTTTAAAAAGTGAATTTTTGAACACAATCAAAGGCTTTTCCAGATTTCACTTGTTATTTCAAGCTATCTGCTTTATGGTGAACTTATTATTGTGTCTTATAAAGTTGTGTGTAAAATTAATTTCAGGTTTTTCCCATTTTTCATACATCAGTATAAAAAACGAACTTGATTGTCTAAATGGCTCCTGGTTTCCTGGTAAACTTTTTATTCCTCTCCAATTTCAGCCCCTTTAATGTCGACAAGGTTTTTTAAAAAACGTTCTCCCTCATTACTGGACTCCCTGGTTTTAAAGTTCAGTGAATTTAATTGGAGTTTTATGGGATAATACGAGGTAAAAAGCCCTTTTAAAGGAGAGACATTCCTCTCGGTCTCTCTTAGGGAAGCTCCTCTCTCTCCAAGGAGCGGTCTTACTGTCTCTGGCGGCAGACTAATGGCAGCTTCTAGTGGGCTTATTTGGGTTTAATGTGGCATAATGAGGTTAGGTAATTGGGTTTAGGTCAAGTTGTAAAACAGGTTCAGAGGAGACAGAGATGTGAAGATCATGTAAATGAGTGGTGTTATATCGCTGAGGGCTCACACCAGTGGCCACTCAAAGACTTCTCAAAGCATGTATTGTACAAATGCAAGCTCATTCCACCTATCCCCATTTCCAAATGGTTCCAGTAACCTGAAGTCAGTCAGGAACATCAATTAAGAAAACACTCATACAAGTGCTAAGTGGTCTTGGGAGAAATGCTTCCACATTAATGCCATCTTTGTGTCGTTTTATCACTCACTCCTGTCCTCCTCGATTTCCATCGTCCTCTTCCCTCCTTGTAAATATCAAATCATGTATCATATATTATTTAAGAGCAGGGAAGTTAATGAACATATTAAAAAACGTGGCATCCCCTCAGCAATTTGGAGCCAATTATTAAAATTTGTTAAAAGGCATGACTAATTAAAGAGGATATTTAAATGGGATTGAATTTTAATGCTTTTTTTTCTTCTTCTTCTCCTTCCTTATTACCTTTGTGGCAGGGTTAAGATGAGAGGATGTCGAGATTAGATATTCTCACACTAATTAAGACCACAGATCCCCTGGGAAGAGAATAAGGGCCTGCTCATTCTCTCCCTCCACACTCCCTCCACCCTCCCCTCCCCTCCCCGCCTCCACTGTGGCCCTTCGTCTCTCCCCTGTAGTGCTGGACCACTGGGGCCCGGAGGAGAGACACAGCTGGGATTAAGATGAACTCAGGATGGGATGCGACGTCCTTCCTTCACTTCTCCTCTCCCCTTCCCTCTCGTCTCCCGTCCATAGCTCCCCATGGGGGCCCACGGATGACACATTAACCTTTGAGGCTGTCAGGCCATGAGAAAAGAGAGATTCTCACATTACGATTAACTTTGTTCCTTTAATTAAACACATGAACGTGCTGATGAACAGGACCGTGTGATGCCTCGGAATAGAGGAGCTATATTAGATTTTCTGAGAAATTATTAGGGACAATTCAGCAAAAAATGTTTTTATTGCGATGGCATTACTGTCACAACTGCACATCACTCCGTGTAGGTCATCAGTAACTTGTTAGTGATTATGTCAATCAAGTACTAGGCAGCCACAGAAAGAGACAATGGAAAATGTTGAAGAATGAGGTGGTCCACTGCCAGTGACCATTAAGATGTACTTCTTATTTTTCAATAACACTTTTATATATATATATATATATATATATATATATATATATATATATATATATATAACTACATGGTTTGGAATTTCCTAAAATTTTACATTTTACATTCATGTCCTCTTACGTTATTATTGTTTCATTCTTTGCAGAAAGCACCTGGTACTCTGGGCTTTTGTTTTTTTTTTTTTTTGTTGGAACACAGAAGAATGTACAGTAGGAAAATGTAGGCTGCACTTTCTTTGTGAAAGGAGTTGTTTACAGGGGTGAGATGGAGTTCACCGTGGTGCCATCAGGAACAGGCGCCTGGCAGACAAAATCAGGATTTAGTGTCACAAAGGATTAAAAACCATCCAGTGCTCAACAACCTGAAGAACGTGTTCACCGTTTAAGTGCACCCTTTTATTCCTGATAATATGCTATATGCAGGCTGTTGGTTGGTTACTCATGTTTTTTTTTGGGGGGGGGGGGGGGGGGGGGGGGGGGGGGTTGTGTGGGGAGTGAGGGCCAGTGAGCTTGTATTTTAGGAGTGTGCCACCACTGGGTATGCATACAAAGCTATCCTCCACCGTTCTCTTCCCCTCCTTCTTTTCTCTCCCATGCCTGTGAGTCACTTCCATGCACCATTTCAGGGGAAGGGGAGGGAAAAGGCAAATAAACAAGATCTCTTTCCAGAGTTTATGTTCTCAAAGGGAACTAGATGAGGGGGCGGCGGGCGTGGGGGGGGGGGTCTGCGGCCAGCAATTGAAAACTGTTGCCCTTACCCGGAGAGATCTGTGTACACTACTTGCAAAGTCAAACAAATAGATCCAGGGTGCAGGTTTACGTGTGTGTTTGTGCGACTGCCCGTAAACCTCCCTGCCTGTCATCTTCAATCAATGTTCTCTGTTGTTGATTAGACCTCTCTCTCTCTCTCTCTTTTTCTCTCTCTCTCCCTCCCTCTTTATTTCCATACGTGTGTCCGTGTGGAATGGCGTTTGTGTGTGTATTTCGGTCTTCGTGCATATTTCCCACGTGGGTGCCAGGCCTGGATCCAGAGAAGCACTTAGGAAAACCTCTGGCTGACATGGAGCCCTATCTGAAACAGGTCACAGACTGGTAGATACGCTACCGCCATTCTAAACTCTTTATTGCAGTACTTCTGTGTACGTCTACGTGTGAATCATTTGCATACAGTCAGGTTGCCCGACGTTGAAGTTCAAAGTCGTCCAAAGTTTTAAGACGTCTTTAACTGCTCAATATAAATTCAAAGCTTAATACTACAGTGACACATACAGACCGGGGACAAATTAAAGGAAAAAAATCCAACAATGCCCGTGCGTGTCCATAGGTCACGAGAGGTCACTGAATGGCACCAGACACCAGATCTTAACCCAGTTGAACAGCTATGGGACTGATGTGTTGGACAGCGCTCTTCACCTCCGTTGTCAGAACACCAAATGAGGAAATATCTTTTGGAGGACTGGTGTTCCATCACTTGCAGAATCAGTGCCCATGAGCATTGAAGCTGTTCAGGCAGCTTGTGGTGGCCCAGCATGTGACTAAGACACTTGATGTTGGTTTTTCCCTCAATTTGTCACCAGTCTGTATTTTTCTTTCACTTTAACTTTTAGTTTCAGAGTGATTATATTCTCAGTGCAGTACTTTCAGTGATTTACTGTAAGCAAATCACAGTCACACCAGTCACTTTCTTGTACATTTACTGGTTTTACCGGTGTTGCGATTGATTTTGGTATTTTTCTCTTAAACTAGTGTTAGAAAAGTTTGATAAGCTTTAAACTGAACATGGAGACTAGCAATATAAAACTTTTCAATTACCTTTATTGTGTTTAAATGAAATGCAGAAAAATGTGGGGATTTGAATGAGTTGTTTTGTTTCACGAGTAGCTCTCCCAGAAGTATGGAGTCCATATTTGTGGAGAAGGAGGCGAATATGAAACCTTCACTCTTGATTGTCCTCTCTTCAAAAAGAAAATCGTTATGTGAGTGAATCAATAAATTATTTGTGTTCATTACAAGTTTCACTGCATGTGGATGCATTAACTTTGGGAAGTTGTGTTTTGCCAAGAATATATGGAAGTTTTTGTGTGTTTGTGCAGCGATGCAGCGGAGACAGTGATCCACTCAGCAGATGCCTTTGCTCCAGTTGGCTACTTGCGCTTCACCGAGATGCACACCGAGAACAAAGACAGTGTGAGTCAAACTTCTGAAAGAATCCATGAGTGCAACTTGTTTTGACAAATAAGATCAATGCCGTTCAATGCTGAATCAATAATTTTACAACAAAAGTTTGAGTTGCTTTGGGTTGATTACTTTAAAACCACTCTGAGGGCAAAACAAATACAAGAACAAAACCCTTTGGTGTCTGACAACTTTGTCGAGGAGAAGAGAAACACAGCACTGTAGGGCAGGGTTCAGATCAGCCTCCAGAGGGCCAATCTCTCTCCCGCACTCTCTTGCTCTCGGTCTCTCCCTTCATCCCTCGCTCTCTCTCCTCTAGCCCCACATGGCCTACTTTGACGTCTGCAATATTCACTGCAGCCTGAAACTAGGCCCAGCTTAATAAACATGTCTGCTCACATTAAGGCGCTTTGCATTCAGGTAGCTGGCTTAGCGTACCCAGGCGGGGGTTGCAGAGAGGCAGTAGGAAATGGCTTTCGGTATATTAGAAGGAGCTGAATGAGGCCTCGCAGACTGGAGGGGTGACACTTAGAAACATTTGACTTTCCTTGCAAGAGCAGAAAACTTGAGCATGGTTAAATTATTTGTAAAAAAAAAAAACAAAAAAAACAAACAAATAATGTGATGGATTGACATTGACCTCATTTATGTGTACTTTTAATTACTCTTGTTCAAATTGTCTGGTTTAATAAGACACCTACTGGCTGATGAGTGTTGCTGGCGACAGGAAGTGCTGCTCGTATGCCGTTGTTTTTGTTGCAGCGAGTGGAGAGTATAAGGGTTACACTGAGGGATGGCGCTCGCCTGTAGATCAACATGTCTCCAGGGTAAAAGCATGTGATTTGCACGTGTGTTTCTTTGCACATCACACGGTAATGTGTTTTGTATTTGTATATGTGCAAGAGAGTGTGTGTTCTTGTTTGCAGCCTTGTATCTGTGTGTGTGTGTGTGTGTGTGTGTGTGTGTGTGTGTGTGTGTGTGTGTGTGTGTCTGCGTGTTGGGTGGGGGCTGGGACTGTTACGGACAAAAAACATACCCCCATCCCACAACCTCCGTGACCCTGCAGCCTCACTCCCTACAGCTATATATTTTTTCACTCCCCACGCTGCTGCTCCCACCCCCATCGCACAAACACACGCGCGCTCCCACAGCCACCCCTAGGTTTCTGGGGGAAGAGCAGGGAGATCCAGGGTCTGCAAGGGGTGGGGAAGGGAGAGGGAAGAGGGGTGGGGGGTGGTGGGTGGGGTGGGGGGCAGGCAACCAGGGGAGAACCTGCCCTGGTTCAGCCTTCTGAAGCTCTTCTCGTCAGGGTGACAGATCTGCGGTGACACCAGCACTAGAGGAAACTGCACCGGGCTCAGGGGGTGGGGATGGACCACCATCATTTGCCCTCCGTTAATGCTAGTCAAGCTATTTTTCATGCTGGCCAGGAGAGAGGGGCTGAAGTATAATTAATTTGATTATCATATGGCCTAATGCAGTTGACAGCAGATGAGGGGGGTGAATGAGGCTTGGGCAGGGTGAGGGTGGGGGGGGCGTTGAGGAAATATGAAATATGTATTTAAATGTGTGACGCCCCAGCAGGATTTGGCAGGTAATATGTATGCCTTAGAGGATGGTAATGATTTGTTATTTAAAGAAGTAGCAGAGTGTGGTGTAAGTAAAAACACAAAGGAGAAAAAAAACTGGTGAAATCCAAAACGTGTCTCACCCATCCAGTCATGAGTTTTGAATGACAGCCAGCGTGATTGAATCTACAGTATCAGAAAACACCGCTCCCTATTCGCCCGAGCCACGAATATGTTAGCATGTTGTTTTTGTATTCATTCACCTTGAAGTTATGTGTGTCTGGGCCCTTGTCATGAAAGACTGACAAACACAGCCCGCTTGGTGGGGTATTTGAAAAGGTTGGCTAATTATACAGCGTTTTGTCTGTCTTTGCAAAAGGCTCAGCGCTCTTTGGTGGGCGTTTGGCCTGATGTATTCCCTGTGGTGCTTTATTGCAGGATGTGGTGGCGAGAGCTTTGCCCCATGGTAGTTGTCCTTGCCAGAGCGCCATTGACAAGATGACTGAGGAGGTGGAATATGCTGATCAAGCTGAAGACAACCAGCAAGAATTTACATCAAATTTTGACCTTAGTTGTCAGCAGGGCCACGGTGAGATTCATTTGTTGTGAGACATGCATGCGTGAGTGTGTATTTTGTGTGTGTGTGTGTGTGTGTGTGTGTGTGTGTGTGTGTGTGTGTGTGTGTGTGTGTGTGTGTGTGTGTGTGTGTGTGTGTGTGTGTGTGTGTGTGTGTGTGTGTGTGTGTGTGTGTGTGTGTGTGTGTGTATGTATGCATGTATGTGTGTGTCAAATGATATCTGTGTGTGGTGAGCGTTCGCTGAATCTGTGTCACGCGGCCAGCATCATGATACTGGTATTTTTGAGTGATTGTTTGACAAGGAGCCGTCATTTCAGAAGTGTATTTGTGACAGTCTCTGAATTCGTTTCTCCTTCGACATAAACCACATATGCACGAGTTCCCACTCATACAGTATCTGTCCTGGTTATAAATGAAGAGAAATTTGATACAACATACTTATTTTTCATGTCCTGAAAGTCTTGATCAAGCATTATAATCATTGGACTAACCAAACTGATGGTGCTGACTGAGTAAAGCACTTGTGAACTCTCTTCTTCATCATTTCGTCGCATCTCTTCTTGCAGATCTCGCTCCATCCTGCTCGGCCAGAAGCTCTCGAGGCTATCAGTGGATCTCTGGCATCAACGGCCTTCAGAGCCAAGACCCTGGGATCCAGGGCCAGACATCTGCAGCTTTCATACAGCTGCAAAGTAAGGGAAAGTGTGAGAAAGAGAGAGCAAGTAGAAGAGAGTGAACACTTACGTAGAACACGGTGTACAACAACTGTGGACATGCTTTTAAATATCTCTACACTCAGGAAAAACACAAGGGTCTACTAGAAAATGATTTTTTTGCCTCTCTGAAATCACCGAAGCGAAAAGCACACAGAGCGACACACACAAGTAAACTAACCTTTAATATGCCATGTTTTCTAAGATCAAATAAAAATTACATCTTTGATAGGAATCGAGGGGGGGTGATATAGAATTCCTTTGTCCAGGGGTGATTAAAGCGGCTCAGAGAAACAGGTTCTGCAGGGGCTTACTGTACTTCAGCCCTCAAAAAGCAATGGAAAAAATCATATGGGGAAAACTTCTTTGTCCCTTGAGTGTCTTTCTTTCTCCTTGCTGTGTTAGCTAAACACACACAAGGAGGTGTGGCAGAGCTTGAAAAGTCGTTCCTTATTCAAAAGTGCTTGTCAACCCAGCAGGCAAAACCCTGTGTGTCAGAGGCTTCATCCGTCACAAGAATGCGATAGTGAGTTGGCCACCAAACAAGGACAAGCATTTTAAATTAACCCAAACCAGGCTTCATTTTAAACACACACACACACACACACACACACACACACACACACACACACACACAGTGAAGTCAAGTCATGTTGGGTGGGTTAGCGTGTTTGCCCTGCAGAAGTTTAAAAGTGCACGCTTTTACAGTGTATCTCAGTCTTCTTTTTTTCCTCTTTCTCCCTTTTTGATGGAGAAAGAGGAGCGAAAGATGAAAAGCATATTTAATGTTTATCGTGGTGCTCGGCTGAACAGCCTTCACAGTGCAGAGACAATATTAAACAAGTTAATATTTAATGAACAACCTCTTTGTATGAGGGCGAAGTAGACTGAGACGCTGGTGTTGGCAAAGGAAAAACAAACTTGAAGCTCTTTCAAATGATTGTAGGGAGAGCGGCTTCGCTTTGAGCCCTTTGCGCCTGCGTTTGCATCCAAAGCCTGCGATGTGCACACGTGCTGTGTTAGACTGTGCTTTATAAGAGGGGACAAACACCATTACCACTTTAAAGCAGCCTCAATGGACTTCAATGTCAAGAAAAAAAAACTTTCGTTAACTATCCACCTCTTAATGGTAATAGCGTACAAACGACTGTATGAACTGATTGGCTTTATCTGTGAGTAAACCACAGCCGTAAACCTGGAAGTTTAAACAATACTGAGTTAACATGGTCCCAAACTGCTATTAAATATACCTAAATACAAATATACACAAAATGAATAACGTTTTAGAGGTAATCCAGAATGATGGGTCTCAAAGAACCAGTTGCAAGGATGTACTAGTGCTCCTCTTTTGGTCACAAATAAATCTTCCCATGTAAATGTGCTAAATTTGGATTTCATCTGGCATGTACTGCCTTTTCTGCTAGTTTTATTATGTGATAAACAAAACGTTTACCAAGGTGAGGCATGGTATGTTCGTGATATTTATGTTACACTGTAGTCATTTATAATGTCTTGCCTGTGTCCAGGTGAGTTGGACAGCAGAGGCTGGAAGATTAAGGACATTATCCTGGTTCATCTGTATGTGAGCAGCATGGACGACTTTGGTCCACTCAACACGGTTTATAAGAAACACTTTGGCATAAACCCTCCAGCCAGGTAAAAGCAAACACACATACAGGCATTTGCCTGTCTGTTGTCTTTGTTATGGAAAAGCTCACAAACATTTACTGCTCTACAGGATTTTTATTCCTAATTTGAGTTATTGCTACAGCCACTTTTTCCCTCGTTCTTGAAGGGTGTGTGTCCAGACTCCTTTGCCTGCTGGTCAGCTGATGCTGATGGACTGTCTGCTCCATGACTGGACTGAGCCCCTGCAGGAAGGCTGCTTCCACCAGAGAGAGGCCCTGCATGTCCAGAGCCTGTCCCACTGGGCCCCAGCCAACATTGGTCCCTACAGCCAGGCCCTCAGGGTAAGACTCAAAGCTCCACAACAGGGAGAGGTGCTGACAGTTTGAAACTGATGGCAGGCAGAAAGGAAAGCAAATGCTTGAATGAGCCTGATTTTGCCATGTAGAGCTGCAGCTAACAATAATTTCCATGATCAGGTAATCCATCAATTGGTTTTGGGATTAACCGATCCGTGCTTCAGTTTATACAATGTCTAAAAGTATTGACAAATGCCCATTATATGTCGCCAGAGCCAAAAGTGATGTCTTCAAATTACTTATTTTGTCTGACAAACCGTCAAAGAAATCAAAAGATACTCAATTGACAATATGTTGTCAGAGAATGTTTTAAATCCCATTAATCAATTAATTTAGCATTAATGTAGTGTTAAAAAAATATCCTTTACTTTTAAGCCTGTTGTATGATTTTCCAGTAGTTCATCAGTTCCTATCATCATTATTATTATTATTATTATTTATTTGCACCTTCACATTCCCGACTTGACTGCTTATTGCAATGATAATGAAACACCTCCCTCTGAATCCCTCGGCCCTTTTCTGGAGTGATCAAGCAGAAAACAAGGAAAATTATTTTCTTTTGTCTCATTGTTGGCAAAGCAAATCGCTTTGGGAAGGTAAGTAAGGGATTAATGCAGGAATACCAAGGATTAATATGAAGAATGATGAATCTGTCTGCTGGTTCTTATGACACTTTGTTCTGCTTGACTCTTACAAAGCAACTGAACTGTCTCAGATTACGTGCAGTATGTGCAGTTTTCTCCGCTTTTGCATGCAGATGCATGTGATTGTTGTTTTGTTTCATAGTTTGTTCTCAGTACTACTTTTGTGTGTACATGTAAATATGTATCCCCATTATAGTGGGCAGTATGTATCCATTTTTGCACTTGTTTGTAAAGCTAGGAATTGAACTTCTTTCATATTGTTTAAAAACCAGAAAGAATGTGGAATTCAAAGGCAGAGCAGAGGAAGTGTGGGCCGTGGTTGCACGGTTGGCTTGGTGTTTTGTTTACCCAGTGTGTATTGTATGGGATTACACTTGTCAAGGTACTGTCAACAAGGATAGTGTCCATCTCCTCCACACTGTCCTTGATCCTGCAGCCAAATCCGTCTATGAGTGAGAACATGTGTGGATTAGCTATTCGTTTCGAGCTTGACGGCATATCTCACCAGTGTGTCATTGGTGCTCAGAGGATCTTGTGCAGTTTGGATTCCTGAGCTGTAACCTACAGAGTCAGGTTTGCTTTTAACATGCCAGCAGTGTTTGATTTCCTCAATGGAGTCTCATTGAGACATGAAATTGAAGTCAGCTGTGGGCATGTGCTATTGCATCTGGAAAACAGTTTAATCTCTCATCCTTCTAATGATCATTCATATCCAAAGCCGTCTGAGAAAACAATGAGAGGAGTTTGCTTTCTCAGAGCTGTGCACAGAGCTTCATATGACCCCTGCGTCGTCTCTCAGTGTGTCTGCTCCTCCTCCACGCTACAATGACTTAATTTGATCAAAAATGTATTAACAACTCTTCAGTACAGTCAGAGATTTTTACATATTGATACAATTACCCCCGTGCTGTGAGCAAGCATGCGGTGCCACCCCTCCTCTCACCAGTACCACGAATCCGTCTTAATGACAATTTTCCTTGGTGACTGTTGCCGTGTAACACCATGGCGACAGGGCTCTGGCAACAACAGAGACTGAAAAGCTGCTGTCTGAGACCAAATAACCTGGAGCTCTCCACGTTCACTGTCTGTGGAAAAGAATTAGTAATTAAAAGCAGGATCCAGCTATACAAGTGGGTTGGAAGAGGGGGGTTAGGTTAAACTTGAAATGATTAAAGGATGAATCTGTGTTCTTAATTATGTCCAGATGATGTAATTATTTTTGTGTAGCAGAGGTGTTTTTGTGATGAGTTCTTTGAAGGGGCGGTGAGTTACGACTCAGCGGAGGAAATAAATAGCAAATGATAGTGCCCTTTGATGAGTTATTCACTTTCTTGTTAATTAGAGAAAACCTAGTTCCTCTGTGGTGCGTGTATGGCCAATATAGCCACAAACTGATCAATATCCAGCTTCATTGTGACCAGTGTATTCATTCTGACAAGTGTCCAGTGGTTTGAGAGAGAGCACATGGCTACTGACAGAACGTGGCACTCGGGCCCTGCAGGATTTGACCACAGTAAGCCTCCACCATGAAGGGTGGTAGTGGTGTAGGTAAGAGAGAAACGGCATTAGGGATTGGCATGTGATGGATGCTGGATCTTCAAACTCCATCCTTCTATTCATCTGTCTGCCTGGCTTGTCATGTCTCTCAGCTTCAGCTCTCGGGAATGGCAAGCTGACTGAATGTCGACTCGGCCTGGCAGACTGACAGATTCAGATCTGTCTTGATTTAAAGAATTAGTTAACCTTTATGATGTCAAAGCAGGGGGCCTCTCTGTGTATTTTATGTTAATGTATAATATCGTGGTAGTTTAGGTGAAAGCCTCAAGCTATAAAGACAAAAAGGATGATTTCATTTATGCTTTGTTTTTACATCGTTTCAATTTGTTCCATACCTGATTGACATGTGCGCAGCGGTTGCGTTCGCTATAGTATTTATCTCATGTCGTGTAATGTTATTTGTGAGTCTGGTAACATCAAAGTTCTTGCCACTAATTGTTTTGTTTTGCTGTCTTATTTCGCAGAGATCTAATAGAAAATTTAGCTTTCATTGTTTTGGACTCAATTTGCATAATCTAATTAAGATATAAGAAATGTCACTCTGTTATTGCATCAATCAATTCATTAAAAACAAGAGACGACCCCAGACATCCAGTTTTTAAACAAATTCTCTCATTACAACAAAAGCCAAGTAATGGTGTGCTTTTAAAAGAAATAAAACTTATTACATTTTCTGTCTGTTGTTTGTTAGAAGGAGCTTTTAAACAATTCTGTTGCATTAGTATAAGAGCAGGGAAAAAAAGAGTATCGGCCTGTTTCTTTAGCCAGCAATATTCCATTTGTACTAATAACAATCTATTACGCTTATGAGTTGCCAGATGGAAAAAATTAACCCATCATTTACTAAAGTCAGAGTTAACAGCTGAAGTCTGAAACTGTAGTAAGTATTTTCCACATCTCCGTAAGTTCATGCTGCCGTGTCCGTCATGTTCCCTTTGGATCTACATTTACAGACGCAAACACAATAGCCAAACCGGGTTTGAGCAGACTGACTATCAGTTGAATGGTTGTTAAACATCTCCTCTTTCTTGTTAAGGTAAGTGGCTCACCCCTGGGATATTTGCCGGGAAATTATACTCACTGATCAGATTCTGCGGGCTGTGTTTGGGGAGCTGACTGCGCTAGCCTCAGGTTGCTGGTGAACACTAACCCCTTGCCTCATTCCCCTAATTGTGAGTGACAGTCAATATTGCGGAAGGCCTTCTTGCGCAAGCCTGCGATAGGATTTGCATTGGATTTTGAAAATTGTCAAAGTGGACCGCGAGGCATCAGGAGGGAAGTGGATCTGACGCTGCCAATTAACGTCAAAGGGAGGAGCGTACTGAGGCGGGTGTGAGAATTTGAGTAATCTTCTTACAAGAGTCTAAGTATCTTAAAACAATGAGCTGAACTTTGTCCCACCCTCTTGATGAAGAGTTCAGAGGTCAGGCCGAGACACAGTGAGGTTGGGCCACCCATGTAGCACCAAAAAGAGGAAAGTTTCTTTTGCTCGTTTGAACCCTTTTTTGGTTTGGTTTATTTCAGCCAACAAGGTGTCAAAGATGATTTTTAAGGCATTTTAGGATAGAGACAGGGATGACTTGTTATAAAAATCCCTCAATTGAAACATAGAAGTTGTTGTGACACTTTGGCCGGACTGAGAGAGGTGGCAGATCACCCCTCAAGATATAAATGTTTGGTGATATCATTCCTCATCTGTATTTTAGAATTAACATATAAATGTATTATGGTGTTTTTCATTAGAAATGTTGTGGGAGAACAAATAGTACAAGATGTGTTTGTGAAGATAGGAGACACACCAGTATGCCTGGTGAATAATCAAAGGGCTGACAGCTGAATATGAGCTAGTGTGGCGGGTGAGAAAGCAAAAATTTTTTTGTGATGAATAGCTGAAATTAAGCTAAGTGCTTCAGTTTTATGGTTTGTTGTTCTCACCCAGAATGTTTCACTACTGTAAAAGAGCCAACTTGCACAATTCAGCGACCCCCCCCCCCCCACCACCACCACCACCACCACCACATCAAACACCCCCCCTCACCTCCCCAAACTTCCTCAGCCTGCATCTAGAGAATATATCTACCTCAATTACCACAGAAGAGTAATTAGCCAAAAAACAGTGTGTGTGCGTGCATCTGCGTTCAGGGAGGTATTCATGCAGCACGAACAGATTAATTAGGACATTTAACTTCATTTCTAATACAACAAAATTAATCCCATAAAATATGAGGGATCTCGGAGGAGGTGCCTGTCAGCATCTGACGCCTCTCCCCTGTTTGCCATAATCTATTAAAACCTTGCTTTTATCTCACCTCTCCGCTGTCATACTTTATGGATTTTTTCATAAACACGGCCCATACTTCATAAATGTCTCAATTTTCTAGTCTATTAACATTACTTCAAAAGCGCTTGATAAAAGAGGAGGGCATGCGTGAAATAATGCACCAATAATACGAAACGCTGGAGGCTAGAATAGTAAGGGCGGTTCTCTAGCATGCACACTCAGACAATGCAAGGGATGTTATCAACTTTAATAAAAGAACAAATGATCACTTCCAACCAAGGAGGAGGGGAGATGAGGCACGGTGGAAGGGGAGGGGCCAGGAGGAGAACAGTTGTTGAGTAATTGAGTCGGTGAAAAATGAGGTCTTGAAGGCTCAGCAGTTTGAGCAGTCGTGAGATTGAAAGCTACTCAAAACTACGGCGCTCTTCAGCACGTGTAGTTACTTGCTCCTAGCTGCAGCGGAGGATGTTAACACAGGTTTGTTTTTTCTTTTCATTTCACCGAAGGCACAAGTAGAATGGGCTGACTGCTTCCTTTCCTGAATGCCTGAATTGTGTGCAATGAGTCGAACCTTTTGTCTGCAGAGAGTCAGAAAGGTTTTGACTGACAGTCAGGCTTCCCCTCAGAGCCTTTCCCCTGCGAGCATTTGATTCAGTTCCTGTCTCTGAAGATCACCAAAGTCTGTCTCTGTAGACTTTACTCATCCTACCCAAACACCGGGGTCAACTGTCTTCACTTGAACCGGACACACATGAAACACACTGATCAAACCCAGGAAGACCTTACCACAGTGGCATGTCGGCTGTATGCCCCGAGGCCAGGTCTTACAAAGACACACACACACACACACACACACGTGCACACACACCTGTGTGCTCTTTGTGGTTGTATGACAAGGTAAACTGGTTGGGTCATTAGAATGAGTCACAGGTGATTCACTGTAACACACTCATGACTGATAGGACAGGTATACGGCATTCAAAGCACATTCAGTGACATGCAAATAGATAGAGATGTATGCAAAGACAAACAAAGCAGGCAATTGAATGTACTCATTATCTCATACCTTCAATAGATTCATATCTAAACGTTTGTTGACAGATGTTTGCTTGAGTGCAGGCCTGTATACCCATGGCATGTATGCATACTCTTCAGTACAATCATATAAGCAAACATGGGAACAGGTTCATCCAACATCCTCCCCCTCCTTTAATACAGCTCCACATTGCAAGACACATATCTGTATTGACACATGGTCATAGCTCCGTGCTGGGACAGTGCTTGAGCTATTGGTTGGGGTCTGGGCACTCTTGCCTCATGTATGTGAAAGGCCAAATTAGACCATGTTTTTAATCTGATGAGGGGGCAGTTTTATGGGAAGTGGTAGATGGCAGCAGAGGTAATTATGTTCTTTCCAACCATATCCCATGTGCCCTACTTCCCCCCTTTCTCTCCTGCCGTGACCGCATAGAGGCTGACCTGCCATGGCAGTAGTCATTTTCAGGAGTCAGTGCGTTCTTTGTTACATTATCTTGCTCTGCTGCTGCTGCTGCAGCAGCACCACGTGGGCACAGGCTGGTATCAGCTTGTACCAGGCGAGGACAGGGGAAGGACTGGATCTGTCAGAGTGCATCGGCTCTCAGGCGGTCACCTACGCCGGCACTGTGCCTCTGCCCCGGCCCCTGCCACACTCCCACTCATTAATGGGCCCGGCCCTGACAACTGATCCTAATTGCCTTTGAACAGCTCTTCATGTATTATTGGTGCCTGACTGCCTTGGTTCATGTCAACAAGCCATGGGAAGCAGAGACAGGATAGCCACAGCCATCATCCCACTTCCTCATTCACATAAGTGTGCACAAAATGTACACACCAGACATGCGAAATGATGTGGAGCTGTGCATATAAATATATGTCTGTATCCATTTTGTGTGTGTGTGTGTTTGTGTGTGTGTGTATATGTATGTGTATGTGTATGTATGTGTGTGTGTGTGTGTGTACATGTGCACACAGGTGGACATGCACCACTTAACCATCCTTAAACGCATGGGAAGCTTCAAGAGACACAGGTCTGGTTTTTGTGACTACACGGGTAGAATTAACAAGAACCTTTAATGGAATGTAGATTAATGTAATCAGTAGTCATGTATGAATATGATTTTATTTGATAAATGGTAGACACAGCTTTTTAATTTGAGAGAACCACGTGTGTGTGTGTGTGTGTGTGTGTGTGTGAGTGTGTGTGTGTGTGTGTGTGTGTGTGTGCGTGTGCGTGTGTGTGCGTGTGCGTATGTGTGTGTGCGTGTGTGTGTCTGTGTGTCTGTCTGTGTGTGCTTGTTTGCTTCTCACTTTGTCACTGCTGACGAGTAGTGGAGGGGTGAATGGTTCAGAGACATCAAGAAGGCATCTGAAAAGCGTCATATAAAGATCCCACCACCGCAGATATCTGCCAAGACACTTGCGCTATTACAATTGCAATCACAAACACTCAGTCAAAACACATCAATTATTTGTAGTCCCATGTGTGAATTATTACCCCATATCCAACTATTTACTTCCCATTTCACCCCTCTATTTGAATTCTGAAAAAAGGAAGAGGTGGGTTGGCTTGGCTTTTTATTTGCGGAATGAAATAACTGAATAGCAAATGCATAGATAAAAAGCATAGCGGCGTGTCCTGTCCACTCCCATCACTGTCTAAGAGAGGAGAGACGTATGACCATCCCATTACTATGGTAACTAGCCACTATATTCAGAGCT
The DNA here is from genome assembly GCF_021018895.1 of Seriola aureovittata. Classification (NCBI taxonomy): domain Eukaryota; kingdom Metazoa; phylum Chordata; class Actinopteri; order Carangiformes; family Carangidae; genus Seriola; species Seriola aureovittata. The sequence goes on along the minus strand of NC_079376.1, from coordinate 10,279,035 downwards.
GCCCGGGTGTGTTGCTTCCCCCTGCAGTGACGAGAGGGCATAGCTGACAGGGCCGACACACACTCACGCACACACAGTAAACACACAATACACACACACACACGCATGCACACAAAAACACACAGATAGGGAGGGTCTGGAAGATGCTCCTTGTGAAATATACGCATTTGGCAAATACAGAGTGAACAATACGGGGGCCAGCACCCACACATGCTAGTGTGGTGACATACAGGAAGTAATACAGACCAGCATAAGCAAATGTTACATTTTACTCATACACAGAATCTTTTATCCAAAATAGTGGACGCACAAACATTACAGGAATCTTGCAGAAAAAGAATTTAATTTGACTTATGGAAATAGACACAATAAAAAAAAAAAACAACAACATTATGCTTTCCTATTTTTGTTGTATAGCCATTAACAGAATTAAAAAAAATTGTCTAACATTTTATTAACAATTTGTTTGCATAGAACACCACATGAGTGATATGTTACCAATGAGGGTTTATAACACTAATTGTCACCAATCCAGACGGAGAGGCCGTTAGTAATGGCTTGTTACAGCAGCAGATTCACCTGCTGGCTATTATGTGCAGCAGTATGCAGCAGATTGTGTATTTTAGGAAACCGCTATTATAGATGATTTTTATAATTATTATGCTCTCATATATTTCTGCGATTCCATAAGTTGCACACAATGACACAGTTGCACAACAATGACTATTGCATCCACATGCAACAGTGTGTGCTAGGATTGCCTTTTTATCTTCATTTATTAAGATGATTTTTCTCCCCGGCACGACTACAGATGCCTCAGAAAAGAGTTAGCGTTTACGTTCCATTTACTTTTGGCCACTCGCTTCATCATAAATATCCCATGGAGCAATTCTTCTGAGTAGTAACTTTTAACCTGGGTCATTCATTTTTCAAATGCCATTGTCATCAGAGCACGCTTTACTGAGGTAAAAACTGCTGCAGATGAATAATATACAGCCTCCTGTTTTTTTCTGAGGACATATAAGCATGTTCACTTTTAATATATATTTATTATTGATATTATTGATTTATTATGTAAGGGAATGTCAGGCCCCGCGAGTCTAGGTAATGTAATGAAGTTGAGATGTTCAGGGTAAGAGTTCATCCAATATAATATAGAGTACACAATATTTTCCACATGTCAAAATTTATTGAGTTGAATTTGATGCACTGACAAAAAATGTTAATATTTGCTATATTTTTCAGTAGAGATCCAGTACATTTGCAGCACATTGTATTTTATCAGTTTGCTATGGTGAGAATATTATTACCCCTGGTGCATATTTTCAGTAAAATAACACTGTTAATAATTCCAACGTAGATGTAAGCAAATATTTCCTAGATTGATAATCTTTCTTTTAAAATTTTTACTATTAATCTATTATTGACACTTTTTAAAGGTTGATTGGATTTTTTTTGGTATTTATTGATTAAAAATAAATACACTGGTGTAGATGTTGCAATGAAATCCCCAAACAGTTTTTATACTGTTTTTATAATTTATTCCTACTTTTACATCCATACTTGGGATTTTTTTTGCAAGCATTTTCACTTGGAAAATAAAAAAAAATTTAAAAAAAGGAAAAATAAATTCCGAGGAGATTTCAGTGCTGTCTAGCCTGCCTGTCCATGGATTGAATGGACTTTGTATGTACAGGTTTGCTGACACTCCAGCTGCCCTTGTAATGCAGACATACTGCCATCTGTTGAGACGAGAATGAACTACATGTCCCTTTTGCTCTCCTTTGCATTTTCTGCACTTGTTTGTTCTGTCTTTCAGTATTTGTTTGGCTGTTATTCATCTTTTATTTGTGAATACTGAACTACATGTTACAAGTCAATGAACAGGGCAGGGAAGAGAGGGTGTGTGTGTGTGTGTGTGTGTGTGTGTGTGTGGATGAGTGTGTTTAAGTCGAAGTTTTGGATGTGGACGCAGAGTAATCTCTCTGAACCAGCAACTTCGTATCGCTGGGTCACAGGCTGATTTGTTGTAGACATTCACACTGTCTTTTCCACAGTACACATTTTACACTGTGGTTCTATCCTTCATATCACACACAGACTTACTCAACTTCACCACAACTGACAGTTACACTGTAATGGTTGTGCCACGGCACTTTATGTTGACATAATTCTTTTATGCCCAGGTTAAGTTAGTGCTTCTATTACCAGCCAGACTGAGAGATGTAGCTTCAAATAAAAGAAAAATATGAAAAGACAGAAGAGATGAGATGGTCACAGCTGGGAAGAGAGAGAGAACGGGGGTTGAGTGTTGCAGTTTCAGCATCATTCAATCAGACAACATGCCCCTCAGCTGAAACAGCGAGACCCTCCCCGATTCTCTCGAATTAGGGAGATTAGCAGGAAAGCGCATAATGCAGGATGATGGAATTTGTCATAATTTGCATTGTCCTGGAAAGATTCGGTTTGATAGAGCGATGCGTGGAGGGGCTTGTCATGTCCCACGGGCAGGTCATAGAGGAAGCTTGGCAGAAATGATTTTTGCGATATGTGCATCAGTCGTAAAAGCCTCACAACCAATTTGTCAAAAAATGTGAGGTCGGGACAGTTGAAGGCAGCAGGGCATTTTGCCTAACGCAATGAAAAACCATGCCCCTCCATCACTCTTCATCCACTGCCCAGCTCTGGTGTGGCACAGCACTCCACAGCAGCGGACAATTTTATTACATCAGCTTTGAGTATTTGTTATGTTTTATTTGATCTTATTTCTTCATTTTAACACTATTAAAGCAACAGCAAATTTATAAAAGAACAAAACACAACAACCATATCAGAATTTTATCAAAACTAACCTTATGATGTTGTAAAAATCTTTTTTTGATGATCATGGGAAGATATATTTGTTTATTCATTTTTCATGCCTGTTGGCATTCAGATGTGTCCCTCAGCATCCAGCAGTCAGGCTCCCCTGACCTTGGTTATAGTACTGAGCGGCAGCTCCTGACCAGCATAAAGTTGACCAGAGCTGACATGACAGTGTTACTCTTCCACACGGTTCAGTGTCTAGGGAATGGGCATGTCGAGGGCAGACATACAGGCACAATAGAAAAATACACATAAGCTTACAGAAGGTGGGGGGTTGGGGAAAGGCCAGTGTCCCTGGCTCAGACTGACCACACGTTGCCTCAACAATGGCTCATTATAGTTGTGTAATCTTGAGTATTCTGCTAAATTTGTCAGCATAATAACCATGTGTTTTGAACATATGCTTATGGTTTAGTTTTCTGAATAAATGTGCAGTTTTAGACCTAAGAGAATGCATTCAGAAATGCCCTATACTTGCCTTTCTTTGTGCACTTCATACAGCTATTTATGTCGCCATTTAAGTAACACTGATTTTGTGTGACAGTTGAGCATACAGGGGTTAGGCTCAAACTGGAGCACAAACAGGAAGAAAAAAAATAGAGATAGTAGAAAAAAAAATAGGAGGGAATAAAAAAGGCAAATATCTCCCTCCTTCTTCCCATGAAGCCTTAAATGAGAAGCCTAACATGGGGAGAGATTCTGTAGAGGGGAGAGGTTGTGGTTCTCCTGAAAGGTTTGTATTTGTAGAAATGAGGTGTCAGAAGAGGCAGGATTTCCTCGGGGCACAGCACAACATGAGCCCATCTCTTATCATTTCCCACTCCCAGACGTGATCTGCTTTGAATGCACTAATGCTGAAAGAGCCCCACAGACTTGAAGCCAGTTCAAGATGAAATCACAGCACACATCCCTGACAAACTGCCATCCACCACACAAGGATTAAACAGTCGTTGCATATCAAATCCCCAACAAAACGCAGAAATAATATATGCACTTAAATACATTCAACAAAACTTCAACCTCAGTTTTTTTTTTTTTTTTGATCCCCACATTTTGAACTATCTTGAGCTATTTTCCAACCCTGAAATATTCAAGAAAAGAGAAAAATTACTAAAGAGAAAAAAGAGTGAAGGCAGTTTATATATCAAATTAAGTTTTAGATCGCGTACATCCTGGGTTTGAATCTGCTGTAGTGCTACTTACACACATCAGTCTTGAAAAGTTTTAGCTGTCAGTTTGAAAGCTCTGACAAAGTGCCCTGAAAATGAAAAACTGAAAAACTTATTTACCCTACGCACTCCATGGTGAGGCTGTAACCAACTCTGCAAACATGTACACTGTCAAATATTTTACTTAATAAGTTACATAAAGAACTAGCAGCAGGGTTGCGTTGTGTCCTTCTTTGTAAATACAGTGTAAAGACGTTATTTTATACTATTACAGTAAAATACTGACGGAAAGATTTACAGTTTACCACTGTGTATGTGCACTTTTTCACAAGAGGTTTTTTTTTTTTTTTTTTTTACAATAATCTGCTTTGCATATATTCTATGTGCTGCTGTATAAGCTATTGAAAAAGATTTTTCTGAACCTTGTGATTTGATAAATTACTCCTTGGCAGTCTTACTATGAAATACAATGTTTTAATAGCAAATAATCTCTTTGAAACTGAGTTTCAATTTTAAGACAAATAATACAGCTTCAAAGTGTCTTCTCAAACCATGCCTCTCTTTATTAAACCTTTGAAAACTTTCAAAAAGCTTTTTTAAAAAAAGAAGAAGTGGCACAGTCTGCCTGAACATTAAACAGGGAACACAAATAAACATAAAATAGCAAAATCATAAAAAACAAAACTATGTGTATTTGGAAGGACTGTATGAGTTAATAGATGAGCGACATAGTGGGAGTGAAGCACCTAGACAGTGAGCAAGTGAGTCAGTCAGTGATTAAGACTGACTGGGGAAATGACAGAGAGAGAGAGAGAGAGAGTGAGTGAGTGAGTGAGTGAGTGAATGACTTAGTGAATGACTTTGTGACTACCTGAAGAGAGTGAGTGTGTGTGAAAGTCTGGGTTCACTGACTTACATAAAGTCCCACTCAACGTCCATTAGTTTCTTTAGAAAACTGGAAACACAATGGTTGACTGATGTCATCTGTTTGTGGATGACTTTCCTTGTCTGTTTTGACAGAACTTTGTCTCACCCAGACTCTGCGCCTCTCTCAGGATTTATCCTCATGAACCGTGTGTGTTTCTTCATAGTTGGTGTGAGATCATTCTCTTATCAATGTGTATTCTTGCATCAACAGCACTGTCTTTTACTGGTGTAATTGATGTTAGACATGATGTTGGAGTTAGACATTGTCATCTATAAATCCATACAGTATATAAATTCAATGATGATTTACCCAAAAACATGGAGCAGTGACAGAAGTCGTTTGCCTCTGCCCCGATAAGTGTCAGAAGAGGTTAGTTAACAAGCTCCAGAAATCAAATGTTATGAGCAGCTTGCATGTGAGCTGTGAGGTACAGTATAACTCAAGGAGCACAAGGCCCTCAAAATACTCTGTGGCACTGTGAGCACACAGTAACAGCTGAAAGATGTAAGCACCTAACCTTTAAATGAATCCCAGGGTGTATGCAGCATTGTATTGCTACTGAAGATTGAAGGTGTAGTAAGTAGAAAAGACCTGATGGAAAAACTGGCTGGATGTCCTCACAAAGGATGTGGCCCTCTAGGCTGATCATCCTGGTGTTTCACCTGAAACATGAGAAAGAAAAATCCGTTTCAGAATGAGTTATGTATTCCCATTGTCACATTCTAACTAGTATAATGCAAGAAAAACTGAAATCTGTTTCACAGATGAGCCCTGTTCTTTATGATCTTTGGATCTGGCATGTAAGGTCTACTGCAGGACATACTGTATATGTCATCGAGGCTACTGACAGAGGTTCTGGTGTTAAAAAGCTAGCTACTATTTCAGTACAGTTCCAGACTATGCAATCAATTTTTTTTTTTTTTTTTTTGGTTCGGTATGATTTGTAAACTTTTAGACACAAAGCTTATGATACTAACTGTACTGAAGGAGCTCGCTGGCATGCACTGACCACTTGTTTATGTGTGTTGCCTACAGTGTTTGTGTGTCAGTTCACTCTACTTTAAAATCTGATTTGAATCAAGTCCAGTGCGCTCTACATTTAGTCTGAATAACAAATAACAAAACCAATAAGAAAACAATACTAAACATAAAGATTGGTTAATAAATTAGAAGGAATCTCATAGAATAAATATCAGACCTTAAAGATGGAAATATATTATGTTGCAGGTATTCTAAGTTGACATTTTGATGTAAATTAACAACAATTTGTAACAGTGTTAGAATCTCTCCATGGACGGACATATCACAAATATTAATTACATTTTGCATGTAATTACCCACCCTGTAGCTGATACTGTACTGCCATTACCCCTTTAGCTTGGTTACATGTGTCCTTGCATAAAGGAAAAGTTACACCATATTAATCTAACCTATTTTACACATTTTGTATTATCATTTTCCTGGTTAAATTATGCATGAGGTCTCAATGGGGAGAAATGTGACCATTAGCATATCTGATAGGAGCGGTGGAGCAGTTTTCCACCTCTCTCTGTCCTTGGAACCAGGCAGAAAAACCTGACTGTTCGTCAATACCAGGTCATTTTATCCAGGCTCAGCCCGGTTCATCTGTACCATTCCAACGCTCTGCTAATGACACTTGGAGACGTCCTCAACAGGATGGGAGCCCAGAGGGCTCCAACACCAATGTGAATATAGTCTAGCACTGTCTGGTCATCTCTGGGAGCTCTTTGACAAAAACTGCAATTAGAAACACCTCAGACACACCAGCCTGAAATGAGACACCGTTAAGGGCTGGAAGCGGACACAGACAGGCGCTTCCTGAGTACATTTACATATATGTTACTGTCAGGAGCTCACAGAGATGGAGAGAGGATGTCTTTGAGGTTGGTGACCTTTTGGCATGTCATTGGGTTTATTCGAAAAATGATGGTGTTTTAGCCATGAAGTAAAGGTCAATAAAGCACAAAGGCAAAACACAGGTTAGTTAATATAAAAATAAAGCTTGTGTTGTTGTCTTTTCAGTTGTTGAGCTAATTGGAAGCTTGTTTGGCTTTGATACTGTTAAAAAATTATTCTGAAATGTCCGTCAAAGTCAATCTTTTATTATCAGGATTTTTTAGAATGATAAGTTTTATTCTGAAATATGAAACATGAGATCTGACACATGAAAAAAGAGGAAAAGCAAACAAACTTTGGACCAATTGACTAATCTTAAATCACCTCGTACATGTAACTCAATTATCATCAAATATTGATATTGAGATACAGCTTTGATAATAATCATGATTGCACACTCATCATATGTTTCCTATGATTAAAAAAAACCCTTCTAGGATATAATAAAAATAGTAATTTTTTGCCTTAACAGTCTCTTTATAAAAGGTGAAACATCTGAAAACCTTTTGAATTATGGCTGCAAATATCAAATATTATTAAGAAACAGAAGAACAGAAATAAACCAGCATTGACATGTTGTATTGATTCACTGTGAACACTGTAAGACAGCGTATCTTCCCTTTTCTCTGTGGGCCATTTAGGCTGCTAGGGCTAGCATTTGAAAAATACTTACCTTGTTATAGAAAGTTTAATGTCATATGCAATTGTTTGACCCTTATGAATATTGAAGGGTCCCATCTCCGGCCTATTAAAAATGCATGTGGCATTGTGGTTGTTGATCACGTTTAGAACGCCCATGCAAATTGGACTGTCTTCCCTGTCAAGGCCTAAGATGAATAATGTAGTTGTGTTGTATATTCAGGGACACACCATTGACAGTCAATTAACAAGTTTGATTGGTGTGTGAACTCATTCTTTTGAACTGTTAATTTTATGTAAATAGTATTCGCTCTCCCTTCTCCACTGTCTCTCCCCCATCCAGGTTCACTACAGAAAGATGTGCCCCCACAGCCGCAAACCCCCAAATCCCCAATTCCACCTCCCACTAAGAGTAACCAGAGTGGGATCCTTAATAATTGATCATCACACACCTGCTTGGTAGAAGCTATGGGAGTCTCCCTTTAACAGTCAAGGGGCCCCACGCTAGTCCCTTTTGATATTCAAATCGACAAATGGTAGCTGGTCTTTATGAATTCAAAATGGAGCTCGCTCTTTTCACGGGGACAAGCTTGTTAAAAGATTCTGGCCATCCGTCCAACCTGATGGAGCCGTTCTTTGTTGGAGTTAATATGATGGCATTTGATGGCTCATAAATGGAATGCCAATGACAATTTGCTGTTGATGTGTGGGAATCTGGCTTTTATGTGAGGCAGACGTAGTAACACAGGCTCTCGGGCAGATCATGCTTGCAGGTAAATGATCCAGTGATTGATCCAACTGGTTGAAAGCAGCGAGGGCCTTATCACTCTCACTCGTCATCCTCTTTCTCGTCTTCACTCCATCTCTTGTCTCACGCACTGTCCCTGTAATTTGCAGCAGCAGAGATGGAAGCTGAAGATTTATCACAGTTGACAAGTGAACCCAGGAGCTGGGGATCATGGCGAACCCATCTGATTATGGAAATAGCCACGACCATGTCCACCCTCGAGCTAAACCGCTGCGTGGCTAGCGTCTTGTTCCGCTCCCGTCCCGTCAAAGACAGATTTGATACACTTCAGAGAGTGTAAATATTCTGCACTCAGTTCCTCCTTTGAACAAGTTGTGTCATGGCCTGCCACCATCTGTGTGGGCTTTAGTGAGTCACTCAAAGTGACCCAAGTTAGGGAAATAAAGGGTTTGTTTGAAATGAGTGGGAGAGGAAGTTTGGTTTAGGGGTTGCTACCTGTGGTTTAATCCTGGTAGCCTCACTGTGAAACACGACACCTCTCGCAGTGTCTTTACTCATCAGTAGCGTATCTCGTCTCGAGCCATGTATCAGTTGATTCAGGCTTCCTTGATCCTCCCTGGACATATGCATGTGCTCCGGGGTCCCTGCACAGGCCAGCAATTATCAACATGTCACCAGCATGTATTTGCATTGACCAGCAGCTAGTGTCCGGCACTAATGCCATCCAACTTCAAACAGGGTCTCTGAAGACCTGACCTCCTTAATGCCGCTCCTCATCCCTACTCGTCTCTCTGCATTAAACAGATAGATTTTCTTCGGGGTGTCATTATACAAGAAGCTTGAGGTATTTAACGGAGAATTGAGCTTATTATCACATAGTTAATTACGCTCATAAATAACACTGGTGGCACAGAGATACATTGGCAGGCTTCACAAGAACTGTGAAATGAAAATTGTTGGTGATAAGATGCTAAAAAATGGGAGAGGTGGAATTTGTTAATTAATGCACTGCTACTCAAATATACGCTTATAATTAATGTTAATTTGATTATAGCACCTAACTGACGAATATCCTCCTTTTCTTTTTTAATAATTAAAACTCATTTTGGAGTTTGATGACTTGTTTTTTACACCTAGTTTTCTGATTGAATAGCAACTCAGTGTTCAAGTTTATAATTGCCTAATTAAACATTCTTTTTTTTTTTTACCTAAGGAAATACACATTCTAGTTCAGACAGAAGCTCTGCAGATTGTTGAGTTTGAAATTCAATGAATAAATTATCCAGTCTTGATAATATAATGCAAAAAAATGGACAGTGGCAACTTTTGTTCCCATGATCATTTTTCATTTTTGATTTAATATCTATAAATATTTATGTAAATGTTCCCAAATAAATGTTTGGAATATTTGAAGGGCACTTTTTCTCTTAGTAATAAGTTTGTACTCCACCCAGACTTTTCATCTAGCACCACCACGAGGTTGGCATTTGTGGTTTTGAGTGAAATCTCTCAACAGCAATAGATTGCCATGAAATTTGGTAGAGACATTGATATCCTGCTAGCTTGGCTATGGACTCTAAGTCTTGGTTTTACAATTGCAAAGCCAACAATGGTTCTTACGCTCTGTTTCCCTTCTACCTTTTTTTTTCCAGCTGGATGAGTCGGTTTTCTGTGCAGGCCAAATTGCTTTGGTCCCATGTACCATGCAGCTGTTGAAGGCAGGCACCAGGACACAGGCCCATTGGTCCTTCAGCCATGTGGAGAAGGTTTTGGAGGCTGTGATCAGCAGCTTGACTCTGGCTCATGTTGTCCAAGCTCACTGCTACACCACAAGACATCAAGATATCCCCATCGTCAGAGCCGCCTGGGAGAGCATGCTGAAGGCCGCAGAGGAAGAGAAGGTCAGTCGGTGTGGAGTGAGATTTTTGTATATGAAATATATGCAGGTGGTTAAGGAGGAGAGCTTCATCTGGCTGTTTTATTATAGATGCAGAGGAAATATTGATCATTCTTATAATACGATATTAGACCCACATGTTTAATGGATGTGTGGAATCCATGCTTCAATGAATAAGTAAAAGAAGAGACACTTTTTATGGTATCCGAGTTTTTCAGAAAGGGCCTTTCAGATTTGTGTTGTTGTGAAATAAGGGAAAGTTCCTCGCCCCTCTCTTCCCCCTTGAGACCCAAGCCGCTGCGACTGATATTTACCAGTGAGTGCACTCATGAAAAGTTGATGATGTGGGAAACGCTGGTGTCTTTGATAATGTGGAGCTTGGCACAGAAGCAGATGTCTTCCTCAGAGCCTCCCTAATCCTTTGCCCCCACACACCATTTTGGAGCTCCGTTCAACTCTCAGAGCAGCTTATCCCCCTCTCCACCCCTCTTTCCTGCCACCTCCCTCCATCCTTCCCTCCATTCCACCGCCCCAGCTTACAACCCCTGATTCCATACGTCTAACAGGGGCACCAGTCTCCCCTGGCAGCCCTTCTCCTCCCACAGTAATCTGTCTCGCCATGGGAATAGGCCCTAGGGGAAAGAGGCAGGAGCCCACCTCCAACACGTGGCTCTGCGTGGTGGTGAGCGGTGTTAAAGACTGCAGAGTGGATGTCAACTTTGTGTCAATTCCTCAAATAGGAAAGCAGTATATGAAATTCAAAATGTGTAATGTTAATGCCAGCAGTCATATCCTGAAAGCTTTGCTGAGCTGGTATCTATTTGTGTTTTTTTTTTTTTTTGACACATTTTGCCATCTTGTAACACACAGTGAAAGTAGAAATCTGAAAAGCGCTGACAGTATAGTATGAACTTTGCATGTAGATTTGGTCGTTCGTATAACTAAGGGCTAAGCGTTTCTAGGGAGGGGTGACAAGTTAAGGTCTGTGTCAGAGGTCGCTGAAGATGGACAACATCGCCCATCTGTTGTGCTTCCATGTGGTGTGTCAGAAGAACCAAAAATATTCATTGACATGACCCAGGATTTCTACCAGGAGACCACGTTTTATTTTCAACTGACTCCCAGATTAAGCAGCTCTAATTGACAGCTCAGGGTTTTTCACCCTGTGAAGAGGGTGAGCTCTTCCCTCACTGCTCCACACACACACTATGTTTACCTGTGAGACAAATCGTCTTGGTACGACCTCCCGGCTTTGCCCTCAAACTTGCCCCTCTCTTCCACTTAAAGTGCAGATGCATAAAGCGCAGTAGAAGATGACAGGGAGAGCGGCTTTGGTGGGGGCTGCTGTTTTATCCTTAACTTGGTGAAATGCTCTCTCCCCGGAGTGGGGATTATACAAAGCACTGGTGCTCATTTGAACTTGGTGTAATTGCAATATTTAACTCAGGTCAAACACTGATAACAGAACTCCCACAGAGAATAGTAATAACTTAGTTTCCAGCAGCATTAGGAAAAAGAGTCGTGCTTCACTAACAGGCAGCTTTATGAGGTGATCTATCAAAACATATAGGCAATTCATATACAATTCACAAATACAATTCTGATTTACTAAATTGTAAAATAACCCTAACTTGTGAAGCCCTTTTCAACACTGAATCTGTAAAGTGTTCCTGAAACAGAGAAAAGAGAGAGAGAAAAAAAAGGAGAAAATAAAACAGACAAGACAATATGTAAAATACTGACTGAAATTGAATTATGCAAAGAAATAATGTGATGTCACATCTTTCTGCACAACAATCTGTTGTGTGTTATAGAACATACTCATATGAGTGTTTAGTTTTGGCATTGTAATTTATTAAACTGAACTAAAAACTATATCAATTTAATATTCAACATGTTTAAAAATTAAATGAGGAAGTTATACCTAATACTTGTTTCATTAAATCTTTAGCTATCATTGATGAAATAGGTCATTTAAAATGGCAGATTAAGTAGGTAAATGCATCGTATAGAGTCGGTTAGTAAAGTTATATAATTACTGGAGAGTTAAGTAATGAAATTCTCCCGAAAGAATGCATCTGTTATAACGTATCCTGATGCCATTTGGGCTTTTAAAGAAACCATGAGCACAACATGTAATATCTGATTCAGTTATGGATGTCAGATGAAATCCAAATGTTGCATCAGTGTAGCCTTATACTCTTATATAGATATAACCGGTCTACTTATCAGTATATTTTTTAGACACCAGACCTGTGAAGTGCATGTTTATGATGGAAACACCAGTGCTTGGCGTGTCTGTGAAGCCACGGGGCCATGTTGTTGTTGTGCGTTGATAATTTATCTAATCAGGTGGATGAAGAAGCGTGCAGGGTTAATTGGGAGCATACTAGAGTCTCTACAAGTGTGAAATTGTATTTACGGTGCATTAAACCACAAAGAGCCTGCTTTTCTTTGTGCGTGCAAGTTTGTGTGCAAAATGTTTGATGAACAGGGAGATGTTGATGTGATAAGTCAATAAATGTTAAACAGATGTCCCTTTGTGTAGCAATAACAGGTTCTGAAAACAAAAAAATAATTATTAAGCAGGTTCAAATGTTTTTTTGTTTTTTTTTTAGTTATTAAGGCTATAAATACGTCTACATTTACATATGCACCATTCATAAACATCGGTTAATTTTTAAGATTTTTTAACGAAATGATTGGTTTTGTTTACATTTTGATTAATTGAAATTAATGGTAACGTATTAGCAGTGTGGAAAGTTTCTTCCTCCCTGCATACCACAGAAAACCCTCTCAGCCTTGTTTATTTCTGCTTACTTGGGACTTTTGAAGCAACTCTGGCCTCTGCCATGTAATGACCTCATTCTTAGAATTTCATGACCCTGTACGTTTCATTTTCACAAAGTCTGTCTGACGAGCTTCAGAGTGGAATCTTAAGAAAGGCGAGTGAATGGGGAGGGATATTATAGCAGACTGACAGCACTACAGTAAGTGCTGAGACATAGAGCCACATGCTGAAGGCGTCCCGCTGGGCAGGAAATGTAGGGGAACTGGCTAAGCAGCGCAGTCCCATCAGCTCCCTGCTGTTCCCCGCCTTTACACCACTTCCTTATTACCGTGTTTACCGTTCGGCTTTCACGCCTCTCGGCCCTCCAACCCGCCGCACGCTCCAGGCGCACGGACGCGAGTTAGAGGGAGGAAAGAGGGGAGAAAGAAAACAAACATAAGGAGAGGCAGGTCACACCTCATAAGTGCAGAGAGCTGAGCCCAGCAGATCCAGAACTCATGCGTTTACCTGCTGCTTACGGAGTGAGAAAGCACTAGGGGAATGGCTGCATGCCCTGGAACCAATGTGAGATGAAGTCATGAGATGGATTGTGTTAAGTGGTTGGTGTAGAGCGTTACGGAGCCCTCTACAGACACCGCCTGCCCTCCCAACTTGCCACTCCAGCACTCAGCTCCACCATATATCAAAGTTTGTGTTTTATTGGATTAATTTAATAAATGATCTCTGGTCAGGTAGGGATGTCAGCCAGTGTTTCCCCTCTCACTCCTCTAGCAGGGGGACACACTGTAGTAGAGCTCTGAACACAGTCAAGTCTGAAACATGCACATGCACATAGAGAAATGCACACACACACACGATAGCACGTTTAGTTCCACAGAACTGCTTAACAAACTTCCCACCTAATGTAACATTTTGTTGGCGACATTAATAAAGAAACAAACAGAAAACTGATGTAACCTTGTTCGACAGCTCTGACAAAAAAGTCGGCAACTGTGCAGTGACAATAAAGCCCTGCCAGAGGCTGGAGCAGAGTGCTGGAGTCCCCTGATCTCCTTGTAGACAGTCAGTTGGGTATAGTACCTCAGCACCCAAGGCCTGCAGGGTGGCCTTTAAGCCTGGCTGAGCAAGAACCCCTGTCCTGTCACTTCTCTCCCCAGTTCCCGCTCTCTGTTCCATGTTCAATCACTATTGACAAGTGCATGAGCAGCCCCCTCTAGGAGAATACCTAGCCTGTGCCAGAAGTGCTAATATAACATTTATCAAAGCATGGGACACGTATGTGTGCTGTCACTTTGTCTGCCATGCTAAGAGGTCCGTGCTGACACGGCTATTGTTCTCTGCTCTTGTGATTGTTATTGTTGATCACTGCAAGCTCTGCCCTCTTCAAAATCAGCAGAGTAAAGAAATCTTAACCTAACCCCTGCACACACACTCATTCAGGACACTTGCTTTTTTCAATTTTTTTTTCACTCTCCAAGGCAAGAGGTTAGCTGTTGATACACAATTAAGCGTTTGCTCAAGTTTAATCTGAAGGTAAGTGCTGTTTCAGTGAATCTGGCAGACTAGGTCATGACGGGCCGTCTGTTGAAGGGACAAAGAGGCCGTCGTCTGCTCTTGTCAATGATTTCTCTTTTTTTTTGTGAGTGAATATCAGAATAAAATGTAAGTAACCTGTTATTATTCTGCACTTAGAAAGTGGGGTGTAAGTGGATGAAAATTGATCCAGCAAATTGAAAAGGGGGTTAAGTGTTTTTGCCCTATCGACTCCAACTGAAACGATGGTTATATAAAACACTCATTTCTCTCCCATTAGCAGATGAAGCCACAGCCAAGTATTATTAGAGGGCCACATTGTAGCACTGCTCCAAGACATTTTGTTACTGCTAATGGCCCTCAGTCCGGAGGAGAAAAAAAAATAAAGAGATTTTGGCTCTGGAGATAAGATTGAGGCAGTTTTCCACTGAATGTATGTGCTGAAAACGGCCGTAACATGCTGTGAATGATCTCCTTAGAGAGGTGAGAAGTCATCTTGGATAGGACCTGTCATGTTAGCAAACGTAGCTCAAAGTGAATGCATTTGTGTTTATGGTGGCTGTGAGCATTATGGATTCTTTCTGAATTGTTTGTACACCATCATTACGGAGGGTCACCTCACAATCTCACGTTAATTGATAGCCTGTCAGTCTGTCAAGTAAAAAGCCTGTCTTAGTGCCGTGTGGTAGAATTTTTTATGATTTTCTTTACAATAATGTTTAATGTTGATGGAGTGGTGTTCGTGGTCAGAGAGCACAGCATGCATCTCAGCAGGAGGGCCATATATTTGATTGTAGTGTGTGGCACAACACAGTATATAATTTTCCAGCCACTTCATTTGAATACCATCTGTCTGCATTGCAGGACCTGTTGTGGGAGCCTGAGATCAAACCTGCTCCATTATTGGTCGTGGTGGTACCTGCCTTACCCAGGGGTGCAGCTGTTGAGCTTCATGTGACTGCAATTCAGGATGATATCACCAAAAGGACTTCCTGTCTGAAGACTACAAAGGCGGCGTGCGGATCCATGGAGTGCCACACTGTAATGTCTGCTGACAGGTGTAGTGCTTCACTGTCCCTTTCCCTGGCTGTGCCCGGTGATAACCTGGAGGTCACCGATGTGAAGGATGTCACAGAGGCGGTTGCTGTTACATTCAAGAAAGCCATGAAGAAGATGGATGCTGAGCTGGTGCCACTGTGTGCCCGGGTGTTTTACAAGTGTGGCAACTCACTGGCACAGCAGATTATTAAAGGTATGTCATAATGTCAGGACACTCAAGACACTACACACACGCTTTAAATTGATTGAATATTTACACTCATTAAGAGGATTTATCCCAAATAAGCTGTTCCGTTAAAGGCAACACTTCTGAGATACACTCTTCTGGCAGGTTGAGCTTCACATCACTGTATTAATGAAAACAAAGTGACAGCCTGTCTCTCTCTGCACTCTCTTTTCAAAGAAAGTTTGAGCTGACACCGGTTAAATAAACTCCATAAAGTATTCTAGGAAGCAGTCTCTCCAGAGGATCTCCACTCCTTCCTGTGTTTAATTATTGTAAGTCATTTGTTGTGTCTGCTCTGTGTACAGTAACCCAAGCAGCTGGCACAGTCTTTTGTCATCATTATACTTTTATACGCCACCATCTACTGCTCCCAGGATTCGAGGTTCTCGTCAAGGCAAATGTGGAGCGGTATTTGTTTTATCCTGAAAGATGTTCTCTCTGAGGGAAAAGGGCGATGAGCACATCGATCACACGGGCTCAGTTGTCAAGTCATCGCTGAAGCAGTCAATTAACATTTTTGAATCTGTGCCAAACCAGCCATCTTACTGTCATTTTTAGCTTTGACATAACTCATCTTCTGGAGGACATAGAATTATGGTTACCAGTGATGAATGGGAAAAAGGTTGATCTGTTTAGAATACGCGTTGATATACATGACAGACGAACAGTGCTATTTGTTTTGTTACCTATTTATATAATTGTTATTCAACATTTTGTCATGATATATGATGCATGTCATGTATTCCTTCTGTTATTATCAACAATAGAAGAGTCAGAGGATTTAGGAGGAATATTATTAAAATGTCCCATGTAAGTTTGGATATAAAATTCTAATATAATTAATACAATAGATATCAAAAAAGATTTTCTATATAAAGTATCATATTAAATGTTGTTAATAGAAACCATTAATTGTGTTACTGGGTCACTGGTTAATCGGAGCAAAATCAACTTAAATCTTTACCCTTGACATGTATGTGTCTTTGATTACGGCTTGTACGCGGCTGCTTCCCTGAAACCATTTACTGACTCATCACTGAGCTGGAGTTCTGTTACCTTACCCTGCACGCACAGCCAAACCCTCGGAGCTTACCCACAGGCGTTTTTATGGGTCACAGCCTATGCTCATTGGGTGATGAATCCAAAAAGTCAAAGGAAGAAAAGTAACACCTCTGGCGCTAGCAGTCACAGCCCCGCAACTGCTGCTGTCAGCGAGCAGACAGACAACAACGCTGGAGCAAAATGTGACCGCACCCCCCCCCTCCTTCGGTTACTTGCGTTAGGATTCACAGCTGAAAGACAAGACATATGTTCCAAATGAAACCTTTAAACATCTTGTCTCAACTTGTTACTTACGATAGAAAGGTTCCCTCAAAGATAGGCCCTTGTAACTCAACCAGAACCTCAGCTTTTAGAGAAGGGACTAAATAATGTTATTGAGAATCCATTATTTTATACAGCAGGTTTTGATCTGAATGTTTTGATCTTTTTGCTTATAAATACTCAAAATATAAAACACCAGGGAACCTCCAATACTTAAAACTGCAATAAGTGATATTTGACAACAGGCTTGGGAACACGACATTGAAACATTATACAATTAGAGGCCAAACTTGCTAGCAAATAGTTTTGCAATCACACATAGAGCAGATACAGCGCCACATTTGCATTAGTGAGTAAAATGCAACAGCGAAATTTTCCAGTGTGATTATCACCCGGCTGCTAACTGTCTGCTATTTGGTGGTGGACAGGTAGTGTTTTTTTGTTTGCTTGGTTTTTTTTTTATATATTTTCGCTAATAAACAGCTAGCTGCTGCTTCTGAAAATAGCCCTTTGAGTGCAGTGAAACGGAACCAAAACACTAAAGTTGTGAGCTGCAACGCCAAAACTGAGCTAAAACACACTGTAAAGCTCTGTAGAGCCAAGGAAAAGTGCAGTGTGGTGCGATAATTCTCTGAGGGTTTGTCATTATCAGCAACTCCTTTCACATGCAAGTGGTCATGTGTGTGTAATATATAGTTATTGATTATAGCTGCTTTACAGAAAGGTGAGGTGAAGTTTTCTGTTTCTCTGTGGCGCCATTGCACACACCCAGCCCCTTAGCCTCTTTGTTCATTCTCCTTGGACTAAATGAACAATTTTCATGAGCCAGCACTTGCTAATTACCACCTCGTTTACCGGTTAATTTGACCAGTTTGGAAGTCAGTGTAGCACAACTAAAAACCACTGGCTCTGGGCCTTGGCCACTGCTTAAAAGCCCCACAAGCCCAGCAGGCATCAGCTATGCCACACAGGAATCCCCTTTTTCTCTCCTTTTTACCGCAACCTTTACTAAGACCCCTTCTTCTATTCACTTAGTCTTACAATATTTATATATTTATCAGTTCAAACAATAAATGGCTGTTGATGTTTAACATAAAAGGGTGTTGTGGGCATTAGTAATGCTTTGGTTTTGAAAACACAGAGATTTAACAGCAGCCTTTTCAGCTCCCTGTGTGTTGCTGTGAAGCAGAATAATGGCTGGTCCTCTTGGGTAGATGGTTTAGTTCCATCCCATTGCTAATGTGATGGCTTTTGAATCTTACTGCCTCTGTCCACTGGGCCTCTCAATGGGGCTCCCCATGTAGCCCAAAGGGGGGCTGAGAGACCAGGGGATGATGTGTGATGGGAAGTGCTCATAGGATTTTGGGTGATTTTACAGAAGAATTTAAAGGGATTGGAGCAAAGCGGTCTGTCTAATTACTCGCTTTTAACTCACATAGACCAAAAAAAAAAAAAAAAACACAAAATTGCATGGTCACTCAAGTCACCTTCACCCCCCTTGTGTCTCTCATCCATGCATAAGCAGGCATGTCTGTGTACACAGACACTGAAAGAGACTCTCAAAGAGAGAGTGCAATTATTTCCTATCTGTTAGTACAAAGATTAAAACATCCTGACATAAAACAGGCTTAGTGAGCAAGGTGTGATGAAGGGTGTGTTTCTTCTCTTAATAAAAACCATCCCGTCTGTGATCTCCCTAGCTCGTTCAGTTGTCAGCTAGCCACTCCAGAGGATCCTGCTTCCCAGGGTGCACCACATGCTCTGATAACACATATTTAGGCTTTTAATGCCCTCTAAAAAAGGCCTGTGTTCAGTGGGGGCATTTTAAGCTGTAGCGCATATTAGCTAATTAGGGTGTGTGGGCTCTTTGTAAGGATGTTTGGCATGCTGCGTGTGCTTAAAATGAAAGAGAATGAGGCTTATTAAATTGTGCTGAACTGCTCTTCAAACCTCTCTCTCCTGATTTCTCTCTCTACAAGTTCACGTAGATGTCAGACAGCAGTACTGCAGTACTAGTGGATGTTATTGAAAGAGGACTAGTTTGTGTTTGTCCACTGAGACTCAAGATAACTGGTCAGGAATTACATTTTGACTTGCCTCATATTAGGCAGATGGCATTGTGAATGTAAAGAGACCAACGCTTATAGAAACGATTGTGATACAGTATGCTTTCCCAGATGTTTAACTGTATTATGACCATGCCAGATCACAGTGACCACACCCAAGTCCCATCCAACGTGCTGTTAAATGAGAAGAAATAAGGGAGGACAGTCAACCATGAGACAGGAACACTTGTGACCAATTAGTGCACAGAGTAGAAGAGGGGAAGAGGCAACATCCCAGCGGGCTGCTGCTAAATAGACAGCCTGTCATCAAGACCAGGCTCTGAGATGCTCAATGAATTCTCACATGTCCACTGTCCGTCTGTAGTCCGGCCACACACACACACACACACACACACACACACACACACACACACACACACACACACACAGCATCTCTCAGCTCCAGTAAAGCTGAGCAGCAGTCCCAACACAGCTTCTTAACATCCCAGCACAACAGGAGCAGAGGAAGGATCCATTCCACTAGATCGCCCCAACAAGCTGCTCAATTGTCCAAAGGGGCATGGCAGGGTTGCGCCCCCCCCCCCCCTTCTTCTTCTGTGTCAGTGTGTGTTTGCTTGTGTATGGCTTTGTGCAGGTTTGGGAGGGGTAGCTTTGTGTTCTGTCCTTGCTGACCATATGTCTGCACTGCAGGGAGTTGAATTTGGGGGTTTGCAATCTGCCAAGGGTTTAAGAATGCCAATAATTTGTAAATAGGCCCATGTTACCCGGTCGAAGGGTTAAGTGAAGCTTCTGCCCTGGGATGGCCCCAGTGGGACAGAACCTAGTGTCCAAAAACCAGGTAAAGTTCTCATGAAACTTACTCCTCAGTCTTAATTTGCCTTCATCACCTTATCTCTCTCCCATTCTCTACCTGTCAGGACTTGAAGAAAGTTTAAGAAGCTGTCTAGAAGAGTCCAGTCCGTCCGTGGCCCTGGTTCCAGTCCTGGACTTGCCTGACTCCCAGATCCTCCACCTGTCCTGCTGGCTCAGTTTATAGAAACACAGCCAGAGTCAACAACCAGACTCCAGTCATCCACAGCACTGGAATTCAGTGGGGCTTTTCTGGAGGAGCGACTGACAGCCCAACACCTAATGACTTACAACAGGACATCAGTCAATGTGGAGAAGAAAAAACTGCATAACTGCTCATTAATGTTGAATGTTTATTGCGGCTGATTGTTGAAATGCAAAGCTGCGTCTGTCTCCAAGTGGTTTTGATGGTGTGTGGTTTGGAGGATGTGTTTATTTCACTTCACACCCCAGAACTCAGGCCAGTAATCCACTGTGTCCTCCACTGGAGTTGTAGACTGCAGCAGCTGTTACTCTGCCTTGGAGAGAAGTCCTATGGAACTTCTATAACCTAAGTCTGCATACCAGAACACTAGAGACCATAGTCTACAAAAGGAGACAGTAGCAGTGTATCATTCCATGAGGCGATAAATTATATCCCCTGAATCCTACTGTTTCTGGTGGAATTTCTCTTAGCACGCTAGCTAACACCCCTCATAAAGGCCTAGCGCCACCGTTGACACCATCTGTTCAGTTGTAAACCTATAGATTTACTGTGTGACTGCTTTGTGGCTGTGTGTAATGTGTGGATGAGGTGACTGTGTTTTCCCCTCTCATGGTCCATGGGATTCAAGGTGTGTTATTATTGTGTAATAGGCAATCAGCACCGAGTACCTGAAAAGATTAAGCCTCTTTATGTTTTCTATTGATTCTAAGGCAGCCTGGTTAATAGGAGAGGGACGCTACCACACACAGCTGCAGGGCAGTGTGTGTGTGCGTGTGTGTGTGTGTGTGTGTGTGTGTGTGCGTGCGTGCGTGCATGCACGTGTGTGTTGGGGGGGGTGTCAGTTGACGATGTGGGAAGAAAATAACACCATTAACCATTGCTCCTGGAACATTTCTTTTCTCAAAGATCATGAACCGTATTGATGATCTGAGTTGGAATGCATCTTCACTCCGGCTATTCCCTTCATCGCGCTTGTGATGGCAGGAGGGTGGTGTGGGTTATTGATCTTCACCCACCTCAATGTTGTTTTGATTGTTGTTATCAAAAATTGAACAATAGAGGCAGCCAATGGAGCCTGAAGATTTTCATTGAGGGTTGGAAAACACAAACAAGCAATTATTTATGAGAGCGAGCAAGCCAATGCCCCATAAATATACAGTGTGTGTTAATGTTTACCTGTTTGGTTTTAATGGGCCCCACCAGTGGGAGATTCTGAATTTTTGAATGATGCAGCTGTCAAATCAGCACTAAGATATAGGTATTTTTCTAAACAAAGTACTTTTTATCATGTATTTCTACAGATAAATTAAGTAAACACCAATAAATTTCATTCACAAATATTTGTTTATGTTTCAGTGTTTGACAGTCACAGATTTGGCAATGACATACACATATCCAAAGAATAAAAAACGAAAAATGTTTTCTTTGTCAATTGTCTTGGTTTCCTAAATATCAGAATGTGTGTAACAGATGCAAAGTAAATGCAAAGTAAGGCAGTTGTCAAACCAGACTTTGCTGAGCAAATGTGCATGTTCAGCAGTATTCCCATATAAACACTGGTTTACAGAGAAGATTGAGAAATGGTTTTGACTAAGAAACAACGCACAACACATATCAGCTGTTTCAGTTATATGTGAGTGCTAAATTTAATTTTACTATTAAAATTCTCTTTATTGAGTTTTGAGTTCGTGTGCTTTTTTCCATTGTGGAACATCAGTTAAATTTCAAGAAAATACAAGACGCAGCATTTCAGGAACACAGAGGAGATCTGCTGCTAAAATTCATTGCACAACAACCACTTGTCGATCACTCTGTAAACATTACGTGCTGTCTTTCAGCTGGCATGTTTTCATACAAACACAGGCAAAGCCACGAGTACATCATCACACCCTCATCAGAGCCAATGTGATGGCCTATGGCAGACACATTTCTTTGTGTCCTTTACTCTGTTTTTCTTCACAAAATGAGAAAAGACAGGGTGACATTTGGTTTTCTCATGTGTTTTGTCAAATGTACATTTTTTACAAAGCTGACCTGCAACCACTCTCCAAACAAACTAGCTGTTGTGGCTAACATTGTCCTTTGTGTGCAGTGTACCAGCCTGCGGCCCTTGTCATTGTGGCCTCGCACATGGACTTTAACTCCGTGTTTCTTCCTCAGGGCTAACCAGGCTGATGTGTGTGACTCTCTTTCCCCATAGCAGTGGGCTACAGTAGGGGAGCTTAGCTCAGGAGCAACCTCGCTGCACAAGACGCCTTCTGACACTGTGTTCTGTTTGCCCCAGTGACTGTGGTTTTGTTTGTTTTTAGGTTTGAATCACTTGTTTCATAATGTTTTGTTTTATTCTCCTGGTGTATTGTGAAAGCATGTCTTTGTGGTCATAGCACTGACTTCATGAAACTTGCTTTATCTGCTTAACTGGTAAGCCATCACATGCTATTCAGTGGTGTCTGCCGCCCTCTTGTGGCCAACATAAACAGTGCCACTTAAACGCATCAGCGCTTTCAGTTCAACTTGTACAGTATTTTTAGTCATATCCTGAGTGCAATCATTTATGAATTAATCCAAGCACCATTAGAACTAGAATTTAAGAGATGGCTTAATTTATCTGTTGTGAAGAAGGAAGTCAAGTTCCTTAAGTGAAATTTGGAGAAAATTCTTTGTAAACAAGATTTGATTTCGCTACACACCTTTCTCCATTTTCTGTGTTATATGTGTAGGAAGAAAAGCACGATGTAAATAAAGATGTAAATAATATCATTTACAATAACCAAGCAGGTGTTAGTGTACCAGGGCCCTGCACTATAACACCTAGATGGAATGTTCCATTTGTTTGACAGTAGGGCTGCTAGTGTTGCTGCTTTTGTGGGACCAACAGTCCAAAACCCAAATATATTCAATTTATAGCTACATGGAAAAAAAAAGCAACAAATCCTCACTTTCAAGAAGCTGAAATCAGCAAATGTTTAACAACTTAATCAGCAGCATTGGAAGTGATTAATTTTTTGTCAGTTGACTTATCAGTTTCACTTCTACTTGACTAGAAATTGATCACAGTATGAAATACCTTTTGGCTCTCCTGGACTCTGCAGTATCTTTGAAAGAGCCCAAGGTACATAGAAACCCCTCCCACACCATTTCTTTTTTTAGTCTCGTCATCCACTAGCTACAAGAATATCAAATATCCTAAAAATAACTTGAAACACTGAGGCTAAACCCATAGAAAAAGAACACTGCCTGGGTTTCGTTAGACTAAACTATGGTCACAAACCAAACACCACACCAAAAACCTACTTCTAGACTCAACACAAAATAGAATCGTATTGTCATATTGTAACCCCTGACAAGTAACACAGAATTTGTGAAAACATGATATTCCTTTATTTGTCAAACTTGCCAAAACACAGAGGCAGTGTATCATAGGTATAGAATATGTACCTTGGGAAAACCAAACAACACAAACATCTCTCAAAATAGAAGAGCAAACCCATTGACTTTGGACTCAAAAGTGCTCTGTATCAATTTAAAGAATAAGAAACAGAGGTTCGTGAACCAAAATAAACATATCAGTAGGAACAGATGATTTAAATGAATAGTGAACAAGGCCATACATGTCCAACTAGAGAAACCCTCAGTTTACAGGCAAAGGGGATTGCAAATCAGCCTCCGCCTGTTGCTTACAACACTGGTATAACATCACTACCTTTCTCCAACACGCCAAATATCCCAGCCCATGTGGATATTACTTTCAGAAGGCATACCACTTTTGGAGCCCTCTGAACATGTAAACTGTATATGTTGCACGTATTTACATTTTACATTATACCACACCATATTTTATATAGACCATACAATGCTCTCATGATGTACAGTATATTTTGTGACATGAATGTCATAAAGGACTATATACATCTTTCCCCCGTTTATAAAATGGAATGTGATTGCAATATCAACCTAAACACTAAAATCTAATGTGATTTAATTAGCTATGTAATGAATACTACTTTATGACTGTGACTGTGTGAAAGGCCCAACTAATTTGATGTTTAAGGCTGTAGTTGGTTAAGTTGCAAATTAAGTACTTCATTATAGGCATTTTGAACATTTGCAGTCCAAAGTCATGCATTTGGTATTACAGTAGGTAATACCAGGTGTTTAAAGTTTTCTGGCCACAGGCAAATTTTCACAGAGGTATGAGTAGGCCTACAATAAAATTGACAATTTCTGGAGAGCAAGGTTTGATATAGGCTATAAACCATGTAGGCTAATTCCTGAGTTTTTCCTGAGTTTATTTTTGATACTTTTTTGATTCAGGAAATAGCTGTTTTCTGTTCAACGTGTTTTGGTTGCAAGTGTCTTTATAATATTATGCTTTGGGTAGACTTAGTGTTACAATGGCATAATTCGTCGATCTCTTCAATCTGAAAAATAGACACCACTAAAACAACATCAACATGATGTGTATATAGGATCTTTGATGTCTCCTCACATTCGCAGGATCTGTCATGGATAGGAACTAAAGATCTTTGTTTCCCGCCGTACATTTTGAGGGACGCACATTGTTTGCTGCCGTCTTGACGTCAGCGATTGTGACATCGTTAGCAAGACAGCTAAATACGAAACACACATTGTCAACTGATAATGGATACATTCGTTGTAAAAGGCCTCTAAACGTATATAGTAAGTGTTCTTGACCTATACATGAGCAAAGCAAGGGTTGTTAGCTAGTTTCGACGTTTGCTGCAAATTTTTTGTTTTGTTGTCAACGCCTTTGTGTTATTAGCGTATAATGTCAGTTATACGTATGATTTTTGTACAGTTTCATTACAGTAATATATTGTTGACATTTTTGATATGTAATTTTGGTTACACAAAACATACATTATTTACATGTTATTTAAAGTGAGGTTAGTCGTATTATTGCAGTAATGTTTTCTATTGTAAATTGTCAGTTGCACTACTGAGAGTTAATCCTTCCTTGCTTTGAATTTTTATGCCTTATGCTTTGCCCTAGGCCTAGTAAGAAGACCACCCATTGGGAGAAGAAATCACTAACGAGGTGACTTGAAAATGCATCAGTGCCCTGTTTGTCCAAAATCTTTCCCTTCACCGTATAAACTTCAGAGACATCATGTCATCCATACTGGCCAGAAGCCCTTCTTCTGTGATATCTGTGGAAAAGCCTTCACGCAGTCAGGGCATTTGAAAATACACTTGGTTAAAGTCCATCATTCACGGCTTCCAACAGGCAGTTTACGGGATGGCATTTTAACAAATAACCAACAACTAAAATGTGATAAACCAGCTGTGGGAATGAGCACACATGGCAGCAGTAATTACACTATGATGTCATCAGTGGCCTCCCAGCCAGTATGGAAAAGCGGATCTGTAACTCACAACGTTTTTCTTCCTTTGTCGGAGACTGGAAATCCCCCCAAAAAGAAGCCACATGTAAATAATAGCTCAGTGACCCAGAGCAGTATCTCATCTGATATGGATCCAACACATCAGTATCAGGTTCAGGTTCATTCTGCAAATGTGGACACATCTGTATGCAAAACCTACAATGGACACACCTGCAAAGTCTGCTTGAAGTCATTTAGTTCATCTCTTCAGCTTTGGATTCATTTACCAACTCATAACAAACCAAAACCATTTCAGCGGGGCCCGACTTTTTCTAAGAAGGCCTGTTTGAAGGTGTGCATGCAGTCACAAGAACTGAACTCCAGTACAAGCAAAATGACTCTGAAACACCAGTGTCCTAAATGTCTTAAAACCTTTTGTTCACCATCCAAATTACAAAGACATTTTCTTATTCATACAGGCCAGAAACCATACTCATGTACAATCTGCTGGAAAGCCTTTAGACAAAAGGCACACTTGAAATCCCACTTAAGCACAGCAAATAAATGTTCACTTTCTGCAATCAGCGCAAGGAAAAGACAGAGGCTTTGTAATGACAGTCAGACCTCAATTCTACAGCTTAGGTCATCACTTCAACAACCCAGCAGTCATCACATTCCTGTGAATTCATCAGTGGAACTGAAGCTACAATGTAAAATAAGTGTAAATACTGTGCAGGACCTGAACAAGGCTGGAATTAAGTTGGATGCAATCGTAAAACCAGAACAACCATTAAATACAAGCAGTCAGTGTCAAGGTACTTGTTATATTACAGGTGAAGAGCCGCAATACTTGACACAAAAAGATATTAAACCATTCCAGTGTATGATCTGCAAAAGATCCTTTCGGTTGGAAGTTAATTTAATACGTCATCATAAAATTCATATGAACCAAAAAGAATTGGGAAGTCCTACTTCTGTGCAAAACAGTAGTTATGTGAAAATGTCAGATTCGGAAGCAACAAAATGTTTAGCTAAACGTAGTCTTGCACACCCCATTGACTTGGACATCATTGTTAAACCAGAAACATGGAGCGAAAATTGCAATGACTCTTCACCTCAGGAGACTGTGTTAATTGCATCAGCAGAACAGCAGAGGGAAACCTACCATGCTACCAGTAAGCAGCAGAGAATTAACACTTTACATCAGTGCCATACATGTTCAAAATGTTTTCCATCTGGATCAAAACTTCAGAGGCACATGATGACTCATACTGGACAAAGGCCCTTTGGATGTGAGATATGCGGGAAGAGATTTCGGCAGAAAACTCACTTGAGGGTCCATTGTCGCACTCACCTGTGGTCCAGATATCAGAAACAGCGATCACTATATATCAATCGGCCACCTTCACGCATAAGTGGGTTTAACACGAGGACTGCGGCAGACGTCCCAATCCAGGAGATGTTGGTACATAAAAAGGATGATGAGACACAGACTGGCAGAGATATCATCTCTGTGAAACACCTGGTTGAGACCCCTTCTATAGTGACTGTTCAGAATAACGACAAGAGAGAATCAGAGAACAAATTGTTGCCACATACCTCAAAGACAAATGAGGTTTCTAAAGTGAATGTGAAAAGGACACAGACTGCTAAATCAATGCAAAATCCAGGCAATGTACAACACAAGTGCTTTCAGTGTTTAAAGTGTTTTGCTAGTGTCTCTAAATTACAAAGGCATGAGATGGTACACACTGGCTTGAAACCATTTCAGTGTCCTACGTGTGGAAAAGCTTTTAGGCAAGCCTCACATCTGAAAACCCATGAAAGGATACACTGTAAGAGGAAACCATCCAAATCAGTCAATCAAGAGGTGAACAACAGAAAACTGAAAATGAATAGTCAACACCAGCTTTACCCAAGGATCACTGTTCGTATCCCACCCAAAAAGTCTGCGAACACAGCCACTGCACATTCAGTTTTTGATAGTGCTGTAAGTAAAGGAGAAGGTGCGCTGCTCTGTTCCAGGTGTGAAATACCTGTCACAAAAGTGAACAGTGCCTTTAAGACAAACACTAAAAGTCATACTTGTAAGACAAAGAAACTTCACATATGCCGAATATGCTGTAAGAACTTTGCTTCTCCATATAAGCTCTCAAGGCACTTGGTCACTCACTTTGGAATAAGGCCATATAAATGTACTTTGTGCAGCAAAACCTTCACACAGCATGGTCATCTAAAAGTTCATGAGCAGAGATGCAGGCAAGTTAACAAGATCTCAGATTATGACCACAGAGAAATGATAAATACCAACCATCCCCAAGATGAATGCATTGAAAACCTGACTGAATGTACAGATTTCAATGTGGATGCAATAAGAGAGCAGACAGAGCCAGAGTATACCAGTGTTGCTCATAACTCTTTTCCTGATGGAGATTTATCTTATTGCACAGAGGCAATAGACACTGAATGGCTGGCAGTACCAGAAGGAGGTTTACAAGAGGAGAATAACGAATTACAGAAAAAACAGAGAGAAAATGACAGTCAAGCTACAGAAAGTTATGATCATCCTACAGACCATTACAGTTATTCATTTCCCTCTGAGCTTGCTTTTGAAATAAATAAGCTTGTCCAAAATCAAAACATGGCAGCTCCACTTTTGTCACATCAGTATGAGGTTAATGCACCTAATGTAGAAATACCATGTCAACATAAAGGGTTTAGAGCTATTTCAGATAGCAACAAGCTGGTCAGTGATGAACTTGTGAGTTCTGTGGATGAGAATCAAACCCATGCAGATTTTCCAGATGAGTACTGGTGTGAACCACTAACTGTGTTTGAATGTGACAAGTGCACTAAAAATTTTAAGAGCAAAAATGATCTTAAGGAACATCTTTGTTCAACTAATGTTCAGCCTAAGATGACAGAGTCAGCCCAGAAGAATTGTGACATTTGTTTAAAAAATTTTGTCACTCCCTCTAAACTTAAGAGGCATTATCTTATCCACACAGGTCAGAGGCCATTTAAGTGTGACATTTGTGGCAAAACTTTCACACAGTCAGCACATGTCAGAACACATAGACTGATTCATTGATAATCATATGTTACCATGAGATGTTTGTTTTTTTGTGTAAAATGGTATTTATTATGATCACAATTTGTCAATATGTTTGTTTGTATGTATGTATGTCAAGTGTGTAATAGGTATATTTTAAAGCTTGTTTTATTTGATATTTGCAGTGAATCTTGTTCAGTTTATTCTGGTTGTACAGTAAAACAATCCTCAAAAATAAATACTTGAAAATAATAGTCTGAGTTGCTTGACTTAACACTTAATAAAAGAAAACTTTGTATTTAGTTATATTCTCCACTATTTACATAACAAATTAGACTACTGTTCTATATTTTCGATTTTTTTTTCTTGTACCTTTTTTATTACTATTATTCAGTATGCGTTTTCCCCATAGTGAAGAGTTGTCATTGTTTTGAAAAATATTAAACGGGAACGGAACGGCATAGATGTACCCTGTACCCGGGGACGATTTTAGAGACGGACCCATTTAGGAAGTTAGTCGCATACAGCGCGTTTGGTTGTGTACATGCGTAACGAACCTTCTCACGGCGCTTCACTTATGCTGAAAAACAAATAAAGGTTAGTGAGCTTATATTATTATATATTTGTGTAAGCCACGGGGCTGTGTGTACCGATATTACCAAGAACTATTTGAGTAAATTGTATATTTGTATCACTAGCTAATTAGCTTAGCTCATCACCTGATAGTGTGAAAAAGCTACCGTCTACTAATTTTAGTATTGTACATCACTATTTTAATATTATGTTGTAGATGCAAAAAGCAGAGATTCGCAATTATCATACTATTTAAAACCCTGCATATTTCACTTTTCTTTACTACATAACTTAACCTGTGGAACTTTGAAACCTAGCCAGCTAACTTTCTCAGCACTATACTTTCGTATAGCTTCGTTGTCCCACATTTTTATAGCCAGAAATTCTGTACAAATAGCCATATTCATAGCTTGTTTGTTTCGGTGGTTGGCTATAGCATCGTTCAAACAATGAATTGATTTTTTTGCTACTCTTTTTCTCACAGTCGCCAGTGTAGCTGCTTGCGGAGTCAACCATGGAGAAAGAAACGCCCGCTAAAAAGGCTGCAGCTCCATCTGTGTCTCAGATTAATGCTGAATATGTCACACAGGTAATTTACATTGTCCATGTGCGGTAAACTACATATGTGGTCGAGCTTTGTGCTTTGAAAGATGTTTTCCATGCTGTTTTTATGCTGAAGTGAACCTTAATTGTACTTGTGTAGAAGATACTCCATGTCCTTTTAGGTTAAAAAGTCCTTACTGTATGTGTGGGGTGGGAAGCTGGGGTCAAATAGGAGGACTGTACCTGTGATAGAGGACTTGAGTATTTGCGCTGTGGATCACATAATGTTCAGTCTAGAAAAGAGTCTAAGTTACATTTTTTTGTCTTTCTTTAGATAGTTATATGATTTGTATTAAACCAAAAAGTATGCATCTTGTTAAGCTTTTAGGATTACACCACATTGTAATGCATTATTTGTAACAACTACTTTTGTATGTTCACGCTGCCATGCTTACTAAGATTTAATATTTTTCTTATTCCTTGTTTCCAGTTGGCTAATAAATATTGGGCTCCTCATGCAAAGAATAAACTACCATTTGACCCTAAGGTGAGCTATATGCATTGATGTATCTTAGATGTGTAAATATGTTTGATTTTTGTGGTTGAACTACTTTTACAATTGTGGGGCAGTGTTATACTGTGTTTATAATAGTGTTAGGTACATGTGTCTTGGTTCTAACTAAAATATCTTTTAATAATTTGGTTTCATACAGTTAACTGGTAAGGATATGTAAAGTTCTGCTTTTACCAGTCAGTGAACTCAATCTGAACAGACAAACACACGTTATGTTTTTAGGATTGTGGTGGGGGTCTTCTGTGTTTCCCTAAACCCTAAAAATAGTAACTTTCTTTGCTGTTTGTTTAGGTGATGGAAGATGTCTATGAAAAAGAGATTCTAAAGTCCAAGTAAGTGAATATATAGCATCTTGAACTTGAACTGCCTTCTTTCTCCACTATACATTTCATATTTTACTCTGTTGTCTTTCCTGTATATTTTCAGATTTGCCATCAGAAAAATTATGCTGCTTGAGTTCAGGTGAGATATTTCACTTCCTCTTATACCCACTATTTATTAAGTAGCCATCAAATGAAAAGATTCTCAAAT
Organism: Seriola aureovittata; assembly: GCF_021018895.1. Classification (NCBI taxonomy): domain Eukaryota; kingdom Metazoa; phylum Chordata; class Actinopteri; order Carangiformes; family Carangidae; genus Seriola; species Seriola aureovittata. The sequence goes on along the minus strand of NC_079376.1, from coordinate 10,248,202 downwards.
TATTTTTCTTATTCTTTCAGCCAGTACCTCGAAAACTATCTATGGGTGAACTACACTCCTGAGGTGTCCAGCAATGCTTACCTCATGTCCATCTGTTGTATCGTCAATGAGAAGTTCAGAGAGAATGTCCCAGCTTGGGAGGTAAAAAGAATCCAGTACTTATCTAAGTTTAGACTAATTGTCATTGCATGGTGACCCAAGTTCTGCGGAGACCTTATTTGTTACTTGAACACTATATTCACTAGTTACACAGCTGCCATTCAAACTGATGGCTTTTTACAACAATTTACAACAATCCTTTCTGTTGTATGGTGTATATCAGGTGTTCAAGAAGGAGCCCAGCCACTTCCCTTTCTTCTTCAAATGCGTGATGGAAGCTGTGTTGACAGGCGAGGAGGCTGGCCTCACTCTGAAGGAACAAACCGTGCTGCTGGTCTTCTTGGACCACTGCTTCAACAGTCTGGTTAGAACCACTACACTGATATCCAATTTCTTGACTTACCCACTGGAGAAATGAGTACTTTTGGTCATGTCTGGGGGTGTTATTCTTCTGCACGCAGGATAAATGAGAATGTTTGAGTCATCATTCTATATTCTGATTACAATATTTACATGGTTTGAAGTAGCATGTTTTCTCTTAAAAGATTCTACATCTCTTATCACAGCACCATGAATGCAAAGAGCAGCTGCTGTAATATGAACCCCTCAACTGAATAATTTTTATTATATCATATAAATGTTGTTGTTACTCTAAATATGACTTTAAGTTATTGGAATGACAATTTAAATAAACAGGGTTTTGCTTATTAATGGTAGCAACACCAAAGGCCTTGTTGGTAAAGATACTATGTATGTGGAAATTAAGGTAATTGTTTGTAATGTCCACTAGGTGGCAGTAGTGGACTAGGCAGCACAACTTGGGTCAACACACACCCATCTGTATCTTCTACAGCCGCATTAAACCACTGGGAAGCACTGCAGATGTCTCACTTTAAAATCTGCTGTGATAACCTGCTGCACTTTGAGTGTATCTTATAAAGGCCTCTAAATATTTTAGTTGCAAACTTTTATTATGGGCTGAAGTGTAATAAAAATCTGTCATATGCAATACATTTTGACAACTCCCACCTTCTCTCACTCTTTCTCTCTGTGCATGTCCCTCCCAGGAGGTAGATTTGATCAGAGAACAGGTGCAGCAGCTCATCTCTCTGCCTATGTGGATGTGCCTCTTACCAGTAAGATGTCAACCTATTACCCTAATTAAGTTTTTCTGGTGGTTATTGGTTCACACAAAGTAATTACTTTGTTTGATAACTTAATTGGAAAGAATTACTTCTTTGCTATAACACTAATTCGTAGATAAAATAGACAATACTGATTTGTTTCTGTCATGTTTGCAGTCAAGACTTCAACACGAGCTGAAAAAAGTTCCAAAGCTGCAGAAGTTCTGGAATCTAATAAAGAAGAAATTCGATAAGATGGATGCTGACGCAGCTGAGCAGTAATTTTCTTTTCTTTTCTTGTGTGTTCAGATTTAAACAGACTAGAAAATGATTTGTTGCACCCTATGGGTTTTTTAACTCTTTCTGACTTTATTTTTTGTGTCTTCCTCAGGGCCAAAAAAGAGAGGACCTTCCTCTCAGCTCTGATTAAAAAATTTCTTGGAATTCTCATGTCAATTCCGACCTCAGGTAAACAGGAAAAAATACTTTTATTTCCTTTGGGATGTCATAGTGTTATTGTGCACAACTATTTAACATGGAATTCCTTCAGCAAGAAGAATGGCCATTGGATTTTTCTGTCTTTTAATAAAAAAATGTGCATCCCCGGTTTTGAATTGCACCTTCAAATACTGACTAAAATTAATGATCCTGGGTGATTCTTCCTGTGACTTTGGTCTCAAAACAGGTTTTTGCATGTGCTCTTGTGACCTTTCCCAGTATGATTAATGTACTCAGGCTTTTCTAGAGCTTTTACAGTGTTAGAGAGCACGTCTCTTATAACCAGGGCCGTATGAAACACAATATTTTCGTCAGTATCTCAGTTCTACCATTCCTTTCTTTCTGAGTCGTGCAGCTGCTGAAGGAGCACGTGCTCCAGCTGCCATGAAGCCACTGGCACTGACTATTATGTTGTAATGCAGGCCGACACAGAGGCCCCCCACCTGAATGCTAAAAACAGACCATGTGTATTTGTGTGTTTAGGTAGAATTCAAACCTGACAGGGTAGATTATACTCTAAAGACCAGCAGGAGACACATCACTCTAATACTTGCCGCATGCCTCAACTTTAAGTGCACACACACAAGCAAGCACACCAACATGCTTAATGAGGAATGAGGTCCCAGCATGCTGCTGTGCTGGCAAAGCAGTATCTCTTAGTGAGGCTCACACACTCAGCATGGCACCTTGGTGTTGTCCACATGCGTTTGCTGTCCTCATGTCCTTGGTGATAACTACACAACCTCCTTTCCACTGTTACATCTCAGCGCTCCCCATCTTGTTTCGGCTTTGTATGTTCATATAGTCATGTCTGCTTGTCTGTCAGATTGCATTTGTCATTGAGAACATGCATTCTCCTGATCTAAAGTGAACCGCTAACCTCTATGATCTTCCTTCCTTTTCCACAGAGACTGTATCCATGGACAAAGTACATTATTGTGAGAGATTCATTGAACTCATGATTGATTTGGAGGTAAGACACAGCCTCTCATTTCATGACCTTATTCAGTAAATATGAAGTTGTTCTATTTGAACTTTCTCATGATAAAAATCATTACAGTGAAATATGATTCACTCAGTCTTGACACAGTCCAGTCAGAAACTAATTTTCACTCCGTATGTACACTACAAGAGTATAGGTCTACAGTATATTTGCTTAATCATGGTACCCTGATGAACGAAGTGGTGTAGTGGTGTTCTGCAGAGCTCATTTGCCTTTTGTCCTTCAGGTTTATAGCTAACTCAGGTCAACAGACAGTGGATAAATGTCCAGTCTCAGCTCCCCGAATGCGTCTCTGTCATTGCTGTCTGCAAAGCTATGCAGGATTTGAAACATTAGTCTTTGATCGGTGAGATAGGTTATTTTCAGCATGCTGGCTCTCGACATGTGGTATAAGGTGTAGGATAATGTGCAGTGTATGTTTTACATTTGGATATGAGAATAATCCCTGTGTTTAAAGGAACAATAGTTCATATTATTTCTGTATGGTGTATGGTGTTATTATGACTTTTTTCAATTAACACATAGGTCTAAATTCAATATCAAATGTTTCACCTTCAATTCTTCATTTACGTGCTGTTGCCTAAATATCTGAAGAACGTCTTGTGAAATGCAGTGGATTAATACAGATGTTTAGCACAGATTTTAGTAGAGCTGCATCTACATAACAACAATTTTTTTTACTATGATCAGTATATTTTTTTTTTTAAATATTCAAATGTATCTGCATTCATGCTGTTAAAAAATATATAACAGTTTGAATGGAGAATTGAGATTGTACAATTACACAATGTTCACCTTTTATTTTCTCTTTGTTGTTATGCAGCTCCACTCAAATGTGCAAACATTTTCCGTGTTGCCCCTATACAGTGTTGGTCAGAAACAGGTTTGCGTTACAAGACAAATGATCCTTTTACCATGTAGACCTGAGCTGAGTACATACCAGTTTTTGTTGCAAGGGTTTACACGTCAGTTACATCAGGTATAGTGTAAGACTTAACATTTTTAGGTTGATGAAATACGCAGATCATAAAGATGAGGAACGTTTCCGAACTATGTTGAGCATATACTGTATATAACCATATATAAGGAAAATGGATTTTGACAGTGTTTCAGGGAGGCAACCTTGCCGATGTGGTTGACTATCTGGAGTGAAGACACAATGTCATGTAAGATTGTTGCTCCTGCTGCCTTTGCAAATCTCCTCTTACTAGCAAGGGAGCTCAATAGATTTCATCTGGCTGTCTGCTGACAGGCCGGCCTTGCTGTTCCTGGCAGCGGCTAGTGGCCGGCCAGCTGACTGTCTCTAGAGACATCTCCTGTCCTTTAGCACTATCCTTTTACAAAGCCTCAGTCGCCTGAAATCCATACTTCCCCTCTCTGATGACGACCTGAAAATTAATGCAGGGGAAAAAAAGATCCCCATTTCCATGCCTGTTTTATGCTGGCTGTCAGGGCTGTGTTGAGATCAAAGATGGCTGTTGGATATAAAGGTATCTGCTCTCAGTGTTTAGGTATCACGTGCTGCACCTGCTGCCTTTTGAAGATCAGTTTTCAATGAATAGAAAGATAGATATTTCATTTTCTTGGTGTTTTGCATTTCAATATCCCATTCCATATACTATTTCACAATGCTTATTTCTTTCTCTGGGCAGTTCTTCTCTTACAGCCTTTACAGTGTGACAGACTTCTTTTTGTTATGTGGGCACCAATCATCTTCTCATTCAGTTCATCAACATGTTCAGTGTTTCTTTGTAATATTCCTACCAAAACACCCCTGTTACTTCATTTTGACAGATTTCCTCTGTTTTTGCCTTCATGTCAGGTTCCTATGCTACAACAAGCAAATAAATAATGGCTATAGAAGTAGCTGTGCCAGTTTTCCCCCTGTTGTCTTCACATCTCACTGTCAATTTGCCGTATTGTCTCTCTCTATCATATGTTTCAAAACAACCTCAAGACAAGAAAAGACTATAGATCAATAAGATGTATGGATGATCATGGTCCTGATTCTCGGAACTGTGCTTTTTGTTGGATGAATTGATTCTTTTGACCCCTGAGAGGTGTCAGTTTATACAATACCACATTCCTTTTTTCTGTGGTGGAGGGATATCAGATCATTTTTGCTTCAAATCTAACAAATCCAGTCTGTTTACCTTCAGTTATTTTGTCCCTTGTACTGAACCAGCTTTTTTCTCACATGTTTTTGTACAAAATGCATTCCACTTATATGCATTTGTGATACTTTTAGGTCAGTTAAGCACAACTGTAAGCATTTAGCCCAGTGCTTAAACATAGTACTCTGTGTGTCCAGGCCCTGCTGCCCACCAGGCGTTGGTTTAATACAGTGTTGGATGACTCTCACTTGGTGGTCAGCTGCCACCTGTCCAGCCTCACCCACAGAGAGAAGGAGGGACACCTCTTCTGCCAGGTATGACACACATAAACGATAAAATATATATATGCATGTACTCCCGAAATGATTGTGCACATGCGTTTTAAGAGTAAAATCAACCCTGCTCTCATTTTCGTGCACTTGTGCTGTCACCTCCGTAGTTGTTGGACATGCTGAAGTTCTACACAGGCTTTGAGATCAATGACCAGACAGGAAATGCTCTGACGCAGAAAGAGATGACTACTCTACACTATGACAGAATCACCTCTCTGCAGGTAAAGATGTGTACGAGTGCAGACAAACATGTAATGTTGTATGTTAGCCAACAAGTATGGCCTTATATGCTCCTACCATACTGTTGGACTGATCTGTAATTGTGACTTAGTGAAGTGTATCAAAAATGCTTAACCATTGCCCAACTTTACATGTGTCTGGTAGTCTACGTAATAATGTTAATATTGTATGCGATGTATTTATTCATCAAGGTTTTACTATCTGTTTTCTGTCTTGCAGAGGGCAGCCTTTGCTCATTTCCCAGAGTTGCAGGACTTTGCTCTGTCGAGCGTTGCCGCAGTAGACACTCGAGAATCCTTGACCAAACACTTTGGGCATCTCAGGTAAACCAAAACATCCGAAATGAATCATGAAATGAACTTGCTGTTAATCAGTGCACAGATGGAGGGATGTGGTGCGAGGTTATGCATGATTGGACTGAGTAAAATTACAGTGACCTGTTAATAATAAAACTGCTTTAGCAAGAGTGTTGTTTTAGCTTTCTGATGTGTAAATGTACTACATATGTACTTAGAGGTGGCTCACCTTTGTTTGCGTTGTACCATTTTGCCTCATGCATGACTGCACTAGTTTTCTCTAAAAGCACTGTCCTTGGTTTAAAGGTTCACAGCAACAAGCCCCCCAGCAAACTAGTAGAGAAGGAGGTACACTGATCTGACCTATGACTTATAAAGAATTCTTCTGACCAACAAAACACACAAGTCTCAGTAAAATTACAGGTACACATGCAAACCTGTACCCATCTTGGTCCTGTGTTGCAAGATAGCATCAGACCATCGTTGCTGCCTGACTTCCCTGCTAAATGGCAGCTAGTAAGCCCTTGAACAGCCAGCTGGTACCAGCCAGAGAGAGGGGCACGCCTCATTAATTTAATCGATTTGCAGTGGCTTGAGAATAAACTCTTTGAACAGCTGTGTTTGTCAGATCATATTAGCTTGCCAAAGAGCCAAAAAGCACCCTCGCTTTGATGCATTGGCCAGTGTGTGGTTTTTTAAACTCGTACACGTGTGTGAAGGAGAGTGAAAAGACATTGATTTATCTGTAATTTGCAATTACTTCAGTGTTTCTAACCTTTCTTGGCTTTTGATATCATAATGAATTTTTTTAATTACTGACACAAGCTTTAGAGGGTCTGTAAGCCATCATCAGCGCACTTTGAGCGAGTTACTGATTACTTGTTTGTTTGTACAGTATGTGATGTCTTTATATGCCATGATTGCTCTGAGGTGCCGTGTTGAGACAGCACAAATTTCCTCTTTGCAATCGATGTTTCTATATCCATCACCTCTTTTAAACTTCTGTAATGGATTATAAATGCTTAAACCCCATACTAAGTTTCTTTGAGTCAGGCAGAGGGTTATGAGCCGATCTGAGCTGAATCAGGTAAAGACTTAGCTGAACCATTTCATGTCTTTCTAGAAGCTCTGCTCCTTTTCCCAGAATTAGGGTTTTGAATATAGCTGGAATTGTATTGTTCCCTGCTCCACAACTGTCACCAAAGGAGCTCCTGGGTAACTCCAAATATGCCAATCAGATTTAACGAGGCACTTTTCATCCAAACAACTCATGCTAATGCCAGTTTATTCCAGCTGCGCTACCCATGGGCTTAGCTCCGAGTCACCCGCCGCTCTGAATTTATCCGCTAAGTCCCCCAAACACACAAATGCAGCATTATTGCATAGCCTGCCCACACATATACAAACCCATTCTCTCACATATACACAGTCACACACAGATACTTCTTCCAGTTACATAAAACATGTTGAATGTCATTTCAGGCCAAAAACAAATGACACCCGATTGAAGAGTATGCATCACTTTGTGAAATTCTAGAAACAATTGAAGATAGTCATCACTCCTGGAAATGTTGAAATAACTGGTGTAATTACTTTTGTGACTTAGTTCTTCAGCAAGGTCGTGTCATTGGAAAAGGTGTTAAAAAATTCACTTTTCAATGAATCCTGGTTCTGACCCTGTGGATATTATGCGACTAAGAAAAAAATTAATCCGAAAATAAGAGCAAAGTTAAATTTTCAGCAGATTACTCAACTAGAAAAGTCATTTGTCATAGTTGTGTTTTTCTTGTGTTTCATTAGGGCCCTTACCTGACTAGTTAATGTCTTTGGTAATTTTTGTGATGAAATTACACACCAAATTAGCTTAATAGCTTCCATTTAATGACTTACCTAAAATCTAAACAAGGATCTAGACAGCCTTGAGGCTATGGAGTAAACTTTCTGTGGACCAGTTTCTGTTATGTCCACATCCTTATCTTACCCTGCCAGTGGCTCAGCTGTCAGTCATGACCCGGTCCAGTCATCTCCATTACTCAGAGTAAGTTGTTTTGCTGCTGTTATTTTGTTGCTAAGGGAAGGAATGTCCACATGACCTATGCCAGGTCATCCACTGGGCCACCAAACTGCAACATTGGCAGAATTGCCACCCCACTGGCCAAGCGTGGCATCACAACTAGCAAAATGCATGCAGATACACGAATATAGTCTGTCAGTGCCACGTGTGGCTGTCCAGTCCTGTCACAATGTGTCCAGGCCCTGTCCTTCGTTGTGTACCAGACCCTGCCTGTGTCACAGTGTGTCAGCCTGATTAAAACAGGTCTGTATGCAGAGAGCCACGCCTCAGCTTTCCGAGACGGAGATGGGCTTTGATTTTCATAATCCTGTCGCATCAGTGTGCCCCGACCTCTTAACACACACGCTGACAGAGCAGGAGTGCAGAGTCAAAGCAAACAGAAGAATTGCTTTGTGCCGCAGTGCTAACAAGCACAAAGAATTTGATAAGGCTGTGTATCTTCGAACAGTGTTGTCGGTGGTGTCCTGAAAACACACCTTTACATCATCTCTTTTTATAAATACGATGTACCAAAGTGATGATATATAGTCAGAATGTGTTTGTCATCATCATGTAATGTTAGTAGACATCAGATTAACCCTGTTGTAATCTTAATCTTCACCATTTCAGTCATTACCACATCATTAGCTGCGGACAGCAATTAGTAATTAGTAACTAACTGATTTATTTTCATCCCTTCTCTGGATAAGTGTGTCAGCTAAATGTGTAATTTGCAAATGCTGCTATTCTAGCTGACTAACCACTTGTTTATCTCATCTTTCTCCGTAGTCCCAATACGCTCCACCAGGTGGCCTCGTACCTATGTCTGCTGCCAGAGCTGCCTGAAGGGAAAGACACCACCTATGAGAAGGAAGTTCTTCTTGAGCTGTTGGTAAGTGCAGCGTAAGGGCTTTTATTATATTGTCTATGCAGGCATTTGGGTTTTAAGCCAAAGTGGCAAAGATATTTTCCTTTTTTTTCTTCTTTTTTTGGTTTGTAGCATTTAGAGCCGTCAAGTAAAACCTTTCATACCAATAAAAATCTGAGGCGTCACTGGAATGTATTGGATAATAAAGAATCATATATTACTCTGTTTAATATTGATGGAAAAAGGGGGCACTGGTCTAATCCCTTACCCTACAACTGTGAACTTGTACTATCTTAAGTAAGTCCAGACAGGTTGTTTCTTCTTCTTAATATGTTCCTGTTGTTTTTCTTTAAATCAAAATTAAAATATGTATCCCAGGCCATCTTTAATGCCTCAGACCTCTTTAAATTGACTATAAAGAGATTGCTTAGTTGTATGAGGGAATGAATTAATGCCTTGTGCTGTGTACTTGTCAACTGGCGATATAAAAGATGTATAATTGGTATTGGGGCACCCCTTCAAACGGTGTTGGCGAACAGTTATTTTCCAGAGCAATAGCTGGCCAGTCAGCGCTACGGCATAATAGGTTTTGTGTTTCTCATTTTGAAGTCATTAATTTAAGCTCTTGACCTTGGAATACATATACTATCCCCTCTTCACTGCCAGTCCCTCTTGAATTTGCTTTCTAATCCAATTACTATTTTATGTGGGCATTTGTGTGACGTGGGGTAAATTGAAGACAGTGCTGATGAGATAGGGAGCCTTTTTCTTTTTTTCCTTTTTTTTTTTTTTTTTAAAGTATCCCTTGAAAGGCTGGAGCTAGTTTGATTGTACTCTCTGGTTCCCCATCCCTTGTTCTCCCAATTTTCATTTTTAAAACCCCTCCAGGAATCTGCTGGTCCCTCGTCCAGTCCTAGTCTCCCCAGTACACACTCACACATGTGCTGTAGACCTCTTCATCAGAGTGAGTGTTTCAAGGCTTTTCCTGCGGTTATTCATAATTACCCACTCAGACCCTCCGCAGGTCCTCTCTGAGAAGCGATGGAGAAGAGCTTTTTCATAATTATCTGATTAGATTGTTGTAGGACACAATGTCAGAGGACTCATTTGTGTGCGCCTGAGGTTGCCCCCAACAACCAACATCTCTGACCGAGTGGGTTTAATAGGAAGGGGCCACAGGACTAGAACTCTGCCACACGGTAGCAAAACAATCATGCATGCTGCAGAGAACACAGTCAAAAATACTTAGGGAGGAAGAGCTGTTCTTTCTGAGAGGTAGTACTGCTTTTACACAAGTGCCAGGGTTATACTGGTTTAAGCTTTTTATCTCCTCTGGTGGAGCAGATGAGCTGGTTTGTATTCAGTAGCAGATATCACTCCCCTTGACAAAGTAAGTAATTCATGTAATGTATGTCTTTTTCCAGAAGAGTAAAGTTACAATGGAAAAGATGGTTGTGTGCACGACAACGAAATTTCAGTTGGGCTGGTACATGAGTAAATGGAAATGTTAATGCTAGGGTCAAAGCTTAATGCAATGAAGATACCTGCACACACCAGAATAGAAGCTCGTTCTCTTGTCCTTTATGTGGGCATTTAATTGAAGAAAAGAGTTTGGTAGAACATTGCGGATAAGACTAGAATATATACATCAAAATAACCAGTGACCACATAACTACTGAATCACATCCATGTGTGTTAAACATCTTTAATATACCTGCCCATAATACCTGCAGGGATCCTGTTGCCTTTAACTTGATACTTCTTCATATCCTTTGACATGGCCTCCAGTCCCTGTAGACATAAATTCATGTAAACCAATATGCGTTGCTGGTATGATGACCCAAAATATTTAAATATTTAGCCTTTTATGCCCTTCTTGAAGTGATTTGTGAAACCTGATATTTTGGAAATGTTTTTTTCTTTATTCAATGATCTGTCTTTTAGTAAGGGAGAAGATAAAGATCTAGACAGCGAGCCAAATGGGCAGAGGAACATTTGGTCATTAACCCGATTTGTCTCTCATGTGTCTTTGTCCTCTCTCTTTCTCTCTCTCTGTCTCTTACTTTTTACCACACACAAACACACAGGTATCACGTCATGAGCGCAGAATCTCTCAGATTGAGCAACTTAACCAGATGCCCCTTTATCCAACAGAGAAGATAATCTGGGATGAGAACATTGTTCCGACAGAGTACTACTCAGGCGAAGGTGCGTGTTGCATGTGTAAATTGTGATTGTGTTTGAATGTCTAGTCAGTGCCTCATCGTCACAAGTATACACCCACGCCTTGTGGTTATCCCTTATCCTAAGGGCACTCATGGGACTGAACTGGTACCTCTCTCTTAGGGAATCCTCTTTAGTTGGCAAGGACACCTTCAGCAACTCACATACTACTGATGATTCAAGCAATGTCCTCATTAGCTGTAACATGCAGACATTCAGTACTTTGTATAGAGGCACTGACTTGCACAGTCAACTATGAGTGTGTGCATAATTACTCACACATTTAGTTTATTATTCACTCTGTGTGTATGTGTCCATTCATTTCGCTTCTCAGGCTGCCTGGCGTTGCCTAAGCTGAACCTCCAGTTCCTGACCCTCCATGACTACCTGTTGAGGAACTTTAACCTCTTTCGTCTAGAGTCCACCTATGAGATCAGACAGGACATAGAAGATGTGGTGTGGCGTATGAAACCATGGTGAGATGTCCTCAATTCTGTAAAGCTACAAGAAACTTGAGCCAGAATCTCTAATTTTTTTAACTTCTGTTTATGTCACATAAACACTCTTAATAACATCAGAGGTCTGAAGAAATTATGTAAATGTATGAAAACATGGGATAATAAGCACTTCCTTAGCTAAGGCATTGAAGAATCTAGCTTTATTTGTCTCATACTCATAGTTTCAGAATGTGCAGTGAAACTCTGGGGTGACATATGCAAGAAGATGTGATAAAAGGCTTATGTGCAATAATAATAATTAGAAGAGTAAAAATCATACAGAAAAAACAGGTTCTGAGTTTGAAATAAGATGGTTGCACTCTCATTGATAAGCATCTCTCTTTTATTTCACCCTGAGTAGAACAAATTTCCACCATTAGCTCGGCTACAGCACACTTTGTCTTTTTATTTCATTGAACAAAGATTCTTATCCACTGTCTACCTCTAAGATCGTGGCATGGCGCATTGATAATATTTTATTAAAAGACTGTGACATTTAGTACACCACATTTGGAAACCCATTGCTTAACATAATAAGTGCTCCCATTATGTCAAGTGATGTAGCAACTTGCTTGTTGTTCCTGCAAAAGTAAATAAATAAGCAGTAGTGCCATGTGCTGCCCTAAATCCAACTGATTTTCAATCTTGACAACAGCCCACAGTGCTTGTCTAACTTCTTGTTGTGTCTGTCCCTCTGCACAGGCAATCGGAGTATGGTGGAGTGGTGTTTGGGGGCTGGGCCAGGATGGCTCAGATGATCACCTCCTTTTCCATAGTAGAGGTTGCCAAGCCCAACATTGGGGAAAGCTGGCCTGCCCGTGTCCGAGCTGATGTCACTGTTAACCTCAATGTACAAGATCATATCAAGCATGAGTGGGAAGGTAATAGTCTATGTGTGTCTGTCACCACCTTTCATATTTGTCCGGCTACTACACATACATGTCAATCCAACTGCATTGTGCGTTGCTCATACAGAATGCAACCTATCCTCTTACATTTTAGGACTATGATACATCATTACCCTGCCCTCACATATTGCGTTGCTATACCTTTACTTTTCTTATTTCCTCCTAGCAAGCAGTTGATAACCTCCATAAAGTTTTCCCTTACCACATTGTTCCATCCCATCGGGCCTTGACTCATGACCCCTGCCCACTTTAAATCTCTGATAAGACATGCCATTTCTGTGTAGCCTCTTCCACTGAGCCTCTTTTTTTTTTATGTCCTGATCGTTTTTCTCTCTGTCTCTCTGTGTGTTTGATGGGGGCACTCTAGATAATGTCAACAGGAGCTTGTGTGCTTTGAAAGACATTGATTCACTAGGAACACAGAAAGCACAGCGAAGCCTTCTGCTGTAGCTCTCCAGAGAAAGATATACGATATGCCAATGTTTCTTTCTTTGAGTTGGCAAATGCTGTAGAAGTAATGAACTGATCACTGGCTTTAAAATGTAAGCCTCATGTATCCTAAATTGATGTCTTCACTTTCTTTATACCCACCTTTATGGTTTTACTTTCTTTCTTATAATTCAGTGAGAGTATGAAGTATTACTTCCTTCCATCCAGTAGCCCTTTCCCCATCGTATAATTAGAGCCTCATGTTTTAAAGATCAGGCAAATGCTGACGGGGCGGTTTCTCTTGCATCTCCAAACTCCCCCACACTACTACTCTGTCTTATTAACACTCCTCCATCACCTCCTTCTCTCTCTTTGTGCCCTTTTCACTCTCTTTCAAACTTTCTCTGTCTTTCCCCTTTCCTTCTCTCTGTCTCTAAATCCCCTTCTTTTCTTCTTTCTCTCTCTAACCGCTCTCTCCATTCTCTTACCCTGTAGGGCTGCGGAAGCACGACGTTTGCTTTCTGATCACGGTGCGGCCCAACCTGCCCTACGGCACACGCTTCGACCGGCGCCAGCCCTTTGTGGAGCAGACTGGCTTGGTGTATGTGAGAGGCTGTGAGGTGCAGGGTATGCTGGATGACAAGGGACGTGTCATTGAGGAAGGTATGCTTATAGGTGCTCCTGCCTGCAAACACACACACACAGACACACACCAATGATACATGACATCCATCCTCCCATCAGACCTCCTATATACAGTACAATCATCCACTGACTCTTCCTCGGGAGAGTGTCAGGCTGGTGTTGTCATGGTGACAGTCACAGTGAGACCTGACCTGTTCACATTAACATTCCATTAACCTGAGGTCAACAACAACACCTGAGAGCTTCAGGCCGTGCCCCCCCCCTGCTTTATTTATTCGATTTAACTGAGGAGCTGTATTTGCTATATCTGGATAGATGTAGGACACTGAATGTGCTTGTCCTGCAGAATGTGTCATATGGGAAACATTCACATCTATCTCTGAAACAAGGTATTGCCAGCAACAGTGCATTCTACCATAAGTAAGCTGATTCGATCACAACATGAACTTCATCTGTAGGCTAGCGTATTTCTATAATATGAGCCTTAAAATTTGCTGTCATCAAATATAAGACTCAGAATCTGTTTTGTGTGTGTCCACACAGAAGGAATCCGCTCAGACTAAATCCAAATATCTGGTCTTTCCTGGAAAGTAAAATATATTTATACAGGAACATGATCTCTGTTTACTGTGTTGTTCTCCCCACAGCCCAAAGCAGTCCCTCTGAGTGGTTGGTTCACCTAAGTTAGCCTGCAGCCCTGCTATTCTAAGTGTTTTCCTTTTCCCCTGTTGGAACATGTGTCCATGCACTGAAGCGGCCTTTCCCCTATCCTCTCTCATCTGTTTGGATTAAATATGCAGAGGGCAGGGCTTTTCTAAATAGACATCCTGCCAGGAAACATGCCCTGGTGGTGTTGGCTTGGTTAAACTTTCAGATCCTCGACTGGGATAAGTGGTGCTCTGGCTAACTGGGTGGTGGGGTGATGTCAAATAAATTACTGGGCACTTGGTGAAGGTGTGGGGAGACACAAGCTGAAAGGTGCAGTTTGAGACACTAATAACTGACTCATACTCTCTTATAAAAACTGTAATTCTCAAAGACATAGCACTTCTGTAAACTATGTTACCAATGTACAAAGTCTACATGATTCAAATGAACAGTGCAATGCACCATCCTTTAAATCATGTATTGATAAAATCCAATCTTTCAATACCTGACAGTTCAACACAAATGGCACATACTTGTTTCAACTGCTCACACACCTAAGCCCAGCTGTCAACATTGTTATCCCATGGTGTTGAGAGTGTAGCTTTCACTCTTAGGTTGTCACAACACTCATCTTAGTAAGAGGGGGTGGGGTGTTTGAAGATCCCCACATAGCTATACACACATGTGAACACAGACACACGTACACATGCATTGGCACAGACATCAGAGGCCGAAAGGATTGAATTTCACCCTCCTGCTCTGTGCCCTGCAACTCCATACAAGAATCTATTTAGACATCTGTGAGAGCCGCACTTGCTGCACCACACCAGCTCCCAATGGGAATAAGCCTAAAGCCTGTAGCCTGTCAGTCAAGCATGTGGATGTAACGCCTGTTCCTATGGAGTCATAGTACTGTTGCATGGCAGGCCAGGGTGACCTCTTTTTAAAGGGTTGTATTTTTTAATGTAAAGATAAGAAATTATATTGAAATCGTGGTGTTACCTCTGAGAATCAGCTGATTTAGATTCAGTTTTAATATTGACCGTTGTCCTTCTGAAGCATTTTCTGTTTTATATTTTACTTTAATGGCCTATGTTTAGGTTTTTACTCCAATTGTACAATTTGTGACGATGTTTTGCAAATTGCCATAGAAAGTTAGATTTATTACGTCTATATTTATCGCTAAAGGCTAGGATTACTTCCTTGCTCTAACAAGTATTTTCCTTCTGTTTTAGGACCTGAACCAAAGCCTAAGCTGCGAGGAGATGCCAGAACCTTCCGTGTTTGGCTGGACTCGAACCAGTATCAACAGGACATGACCAGCAGTATTCAGAGTGGCACTGAAGACCCATATGAGACTTTCAACATCATCATGAGACGCAAACCCAAGGAGAATAATTTCAAGGTTTGAACTACATGCTGAAGCACACAGATCACCCCTCACTGCACAATGTATTTGAGTGCTTTATCTTCAGACCTTGAGCTCTGGTCCTACCAACACCACCTCTGAGTGATGTATCGCACATATTGCACTTGCGGGAATTGTAGCTGTAAGGTTGGGGCCAGGGCAGCTCTGAGATTACCACCCACTCAAGGCCCTCCCAATGATCCCAATGAGAGACACTTTTCACTGGATATCCATGTCATATGCACTGCCACCTGTCTCTCACATTTAAAAATCCTCTTGTGGCAACAAGCCAACGTTTTGTAGTATACTGTCGTTATGCCTTCTGTAGGAAATCACATCCCCATTATATTGTCAGTATAACATGCAGGCAGTACACATGCAGTACATAGATATTTTCACAGATAGTTATCCATTTATATGGAATATGTGAAACTTTTGTTAAAAATCCCATCTGTCTTGTGTTTTTTTCCTCCATTTTGTTCAACATTTTTTAGAATGTCAAACATGCACTCTTTGCTTTTTATCACATTCTTTTATTTGAGAGCTTCTCGTTACGGCCTTGTCAAATCTAATTCAGCACACCCATTTCTGTCTTTCACAGCCAGCGCAATGACAGATGTTTTTGAAGTTTTTTTTTTTTTTTTTTTCTTGAAGTTTAAAAGCACAGGAACTAATGGATATTCAAGAAACATTCTTCTCAATCTTTGATGTGTGACACAGATAAAAGTAAACATGTTTCCCCACACAGTGTTTGATGCACAGGGTATTAGACAGTTTGCGTCTCATTAAAATATAATTGACAGACATACAAATTACCTGCTGTCCCATCAGCCCACAACAAATCTATTCTTATCCTGCTAAACCACCTCTTATGGGATGGTTGTCTGTTGTCTGACATGACTCATTCAGTGAGATTTTTCTCCTTCAAGTTCCTCCTTTTTTTTTTTTTTTACTTTACACTATATTGGTTTGATATCTGTCACATATTTTTTTCCTCTGTTTCAGGCGGTGCTAGAGACCATCAGACACCTGATGAACACAGAGTGTGTTGTCCCAGACTGGCTTCATGACATTATCCTAGGCTATGGCGACCCAGGCAGTGCCCACTACTCCAAAATGCCCAATCAGATCTCCGCATTGGACTTCAATGACACCTTTCTGTCCCTGGACCATTTACATTCATGTTTCCCTGGTAAAACCATAAAAGTCACAGAGGAGAATCCTGAACTGCAAGTCCCCCCTTTCAGGTGAAAATCAAAGATCCAATAATCAAATGAAAATGAGAAAGATCATAACTATACATTAGTATTTTATTTACTTGTAGTACAATTTCCATACTAGATACAGTTGATTGCAATTGTATTATGGCATAATAATATTTTAATATCTTCTTTTCTTTCCTCCTTTTTTTTCCCAGAATCAAGTTCCCTATCACAAACAAAACTGACAAAGGGAAAAAGAGAAAGGCAGATGAAGAAGTGGAAGACAAAGAGGAAGACAAGACCTTGATTGTTGAGCCCTATGTCACCCTCAACCGTGGGCCCTATCCCTACAACCAGCCCAAACGGTGAGAGGTCAAGGCCACGACTCAGGCCCTCTCATTAACAACTTTACACAATTAGGGGTTGAAAAGTTGTTCAGTGTTTGTTTATACCTTGACTTCTCTCTGAAGCCAGCACATTGACCTCTTTAAAGATGGTTAAACTTTAACTAGTACTCTACCCACAGCATTAAGTATAAACAGTCATGCCTGAGGCCTAAGTGTGTATTATATTGTAGCATACCATGCGTACTTTGCTCTATCCAAAACACCTTTTCAGTATAAAAGAGTGCAGAGGTGCAAGTCAAATGCTTATCATAGGTAAACTGCTTGGGACCTGACTATTATTATTTGTTTGTCCGTGTTTGTCTCCATGGTACCTCTTCTGGCTTGTTCACCATGTAATGCGGTGGTGCTATTTCGGTTGTTGTTGTGCTACATTAGTAGATGGAAATTTTTAAGCAATTAAAGGTGAACAGAAAAGGCTTTAACATTCCTCTACTCATTATAACACCACTATATAATTGCCCTTCATCAAAATTTAAGATTCATCTGCTGGTGTTTTAGGATTTCCAGTTTACACTTTGATATTTAAATCTTTATAGCAACAACATGTCCACAGGGAAACCCAGACTTAACAATCTTTCAAGATGGTTTCAGAAAACTTCACAACAAAACTTGCAGCATTAAGCATCTCTTAAAAAAACAAATTAAATCATTTGAAAACAAATTGTTTATTCTGTCAAGGCCCTTCAGTATTTTAGGCTAATTACTTGCTTTTCTAATATCAGCTGTGGAAATTTCTTACAGGAATACAATCCAGTTCACTCCTACTCAGATTGAAGCCATTCGAGCTGGGATGCAGCCAGGACTCACCATGGTAAGAACTCTGTATTTAGTGTTTCATCGTGTAAGTGGCTCACATAAGTTTTATTGTTGAATTGAAGCTTTCAGAAGAAAACCGCAAGAATTAGATTATGTATTTGACAAAAATCACAACAGCCTCCAACAAACATTAATTTTGGATGTCTGGCTTCGACAGAAAAAATTAGTCCCAGAACATCATGGACTTAATTATGAGGACAAACTATATTTTAAATCCAGCCGTATTAAGTTATCATGCGTATCCTTGAGTGAGCATGATGCTGTCTGGGCAAAGCCTCTTGTCGGTCCTTTGAGTGCTGATACTGCAGGTGCATGCTGTTCCAGCTCGCTGTTATGAAGCCAAAGATTTGAAGTCATTAATCTTAGTGATGTATACCAAGGGGAATTCCCTCTACAGTAAATATGCTGTTGTTTGATGTCACTGTCTCCATCATTCATGTAAAGTGATTTTCCTGAAACCTCTGAAATTTTGGCACTTTCATGAGATGTTCTACTACACATAAAATGACATAGGATTACAGCTATGAATACACCCAATTCAAATGCACATCCACAACCATGTCATTCCAACCTGCTATTGTATCTCTAAAGGAGTGTAACTGTTTTGACAAAAGTGCTGTTCCACTGTGGTGATTGGAAGTTGGCTGTGGGATCTGAGTTATTTATTGTGTTGCCAGCTGAAGTAAATATGGCAAGTAGGCTATCAGCAGAGTCGTAAAACAACTCTGCATGCATACCTTCTTCGGCTCCTCTCCTCAGTCCCTCTAACCTTCCTTCTTGGCATATGGCACAGTCATTAGCAGCCATAACAAACACACACTACCTCCTGGTCTGCCTAGCATGGCTTTCATGTAGGGAAACCAAGGAGCTGATTATGTACTGATTTATGCAGGAATATCTAATTGTGCTTACTATTTTTAGCAGAAATTACTCACCTGAGAGCTGTTTCATGAATATGAATATTTATTTAATAAATTAGATGTGCTATTCCCTGCAGTTAAGTAAATATGAGGATTATTATCATGGTAACTTGTATACAGTGCTGAAGTACTCCTAGCATTTCAATAATAAAAACAAAGAAAGGCTTGAAAGATGCTTATTCCTCCTATAGCTCTTCTCCTTTTTCAGTAGCTCTCTGTTTTCTAGCCCATCTGTGCAGTCACTGGGACCATCTTAGCATGCCAGGCAACACCACATTGCATTGGGTCCGTCTGAGCATGGCCAATGATTGGGCACTAGCCTAGCCTGTTCTGACATGCCCATGGCCTAGCTGTCACAACCACTAGATTGTCTACAGGGGGAGCCTCTTTGCACTGTAACCTAACCTAACTTCTGATTGTGGTTATCTTTTATCTTATCTTTATCTTTATCTTTTCATTTCTCTCTTTACACCTATTCTTCATTTCCCTCTGTGTCTCCAGGTTGTAGGACCACCAGGTACCGGAAAGACGGATGTTGCCGTTCAGATCATCTCAAACCTCTACCACAACTTTCCTGAACAGAGGACCCTTATAGTCACACATTCAAACCAGGTTAACACACGCGCACACGCGCATGCACACACACACACACACACACGCACGCACGCACGCACGCACGCACACACACACACACACACACACACACACACACACACACACACACACACACACACACACACACACACACACACACACAGACAGACCCCAGCTCTGATCTCTGAAAAGTTTCCCTAACACTCTGCTCAAAAACTGTGAAGCTGTCTAGAGAATTTACAGCTTGTGCTCAGAACTGCCCATTAATCAGGCGATAGTCATATTCAAACCTTGGAGGAAAAATTAAAATCTAAGCTCCCTTGTGCCCCGGTCTTCCCCCCTCAGTGTTTAATCATAAAGTAATCTGCTGTTGTTTTACACCAGTGGAAGCTTGCCAGAAGGAGCCTCATCCACAAGAAGTATAGCTGGATATAATGATGAAATACCTTATTCTTATGCAATAGTTACGCTTTCCATTTATATTTCTTAAACTGGAAAAGACACTTGCTTTAAAGCAAGCTAAATATCTTGCATAACACATCAATCGAGGATTGGACCAAATTCATAGATTGAAAGAAGAGTCAAAACAAATTTATATGCACAAGCACTGTTGATAGATGGCATTACACACACATCAAAGAAAGAGTTTTCCTTGTTTGATCATGTTTATTTGTTACCATGGTTCATTCTACACCAGGCTCTGAACCAGCTGTTTGAAAAGATCATGGCACTAGACATCGATGAGCGTCACCTTCTGCGTCTGGGCCACGGAGAGGAGGAGCTAGAGACTGAAAAGGACTTCAGCAGGTGAGGACAGCACAGGGACAGGTGGAGAGAGAACACACACAGAAATGGATGCACCTAAACAAACAGAAGTGCACGTGAAAATTGAGACAACTTGAATTCACACATGGATGTGTGAAAGTGCATTCAACAAATTGTTACAGCCTTACAGTGCATATGCACTACAGAAGCAGTCCTCACAGTTTGGTCCCAGCCAACAACAACAACAACACGCACACACGCATGCACGCACACACACACACATACATGCATTAAGATAGCCCAGCTGCCCACATACATAATTAGTCTGAGCCAACACAGTGACAGGGCTACTCGATACTCCCATATGCCAGGCCAGGAACCTGGTTTATCTTCATTAGGCATCGTTGGCCTCTCAGGCCTTTCTACCAGTGTAAGGGATCTTTCCCTACAGCCCTCCACTCACAGGCAATGCATGTCTAATTAACCCACTCATCGCTATTCTGGACTACAATAACTGACCCCAGAACTGTTTTTACCAGCCACTGTGAGAATAATCAAGAAGTGGATGGCAAAACACCATGTAGAGAGATATGTAGATTTACCACAGGTGTGGAAAACGCCATGAATGTTTAAAGTGTTTCTAGAGCTGCCTAAAAGTCATAGCAAACGAGTCATTCTGAATGTTTTGGAAAATTATTTTAGTAAACAATGTTAATCCACTGGGTGTCTGGATCATATAAGATCTGTAGTTGTAGTTGTGGCTGACCAAAATAAGAAAACTTGCATAACACCGCCAAATTGCTAGAAAGTACTTAATCATAATATGTAGTGTAATGTACAAACAATTTAAATGTTTAGTGAAATGTTTAAGAACCTTTGTTATAAGTTGAACAGTGAAGTAGCTTTAGTAATGTTGTCATTTTTCAACCTCAGGTACACATGAAACCATTCTGTTAATAATTCACTTACAACAATATGATGGGATAATTAAATGAATAAATACATGGATGAATAAACAATTACATGAATAAATACATTTCATTTCAGATTTTTAAAACCATTAGAATGTTGGTCTCAGGTCAGGCCCCTCTTAAATTTGGTGGGTGACATTACCTGACTGTAATTTGATTTAATGAAGCCGACATGTAGTTTTAGCACAAGTTGTTTTAGAACTTTCTTTGTCTACACCCTAATGGGCACATAAAAGACATAGTACTGCTATTCCTTATGCTGCACTGGTGGCAGGGCACAGAACAAATAGCCTCAGACAAGAACCACTAGAGTCCTGTTAAGGAAGCTCCAGTAGTTCCCAGCTCTCCCTCACCCACGTGTTTTTGTAAGCTTCACTCTGTCTGTGTCTGTGTGTGTGTCTGTCTGTGTCTGTGTGTATTGCTCTGGTGTGTGTGTGTGTGTGTGTGTGTGTGTGTGTGTGTGTGTGTGTGTGTGTGTGTGTGTGTGTGTGTGTGTGTGTGTGTGTGTGTGTGTGTGTGTGTGTGTGTGTGTGTGTGTGTGTGTGTGTGTGTGTGTGTGTGTGTGTGATGCCTTGAAGGATAATGACTCAGTCCTCACTACTGAGACATACTGAGATGGGAAAAGAGAAGGTGGGGGGCAGTGCACTTTAAGCACTCATGACAGACTTGAGAAGAAGAGATTATCTCACGATACCCAAAACATTTACAGTTCTACGTGACTGCTGCTATATTTAACACCATTATTAGATGAATCAGCCAGAACCCTTTCTTTTTTTTTACTAGCAATTCTTTTAGCCTGCTTTCAAATATAAATAGCTCAGTATTATTAAATATTATTAAGTTTTTATGCTGTTCCTATTTAAAGTTCCCTTATAGCCTACTTTGTTAACTACCACCTTATCCATCTGTGGCACTGAGCAACCTATATCTCTTAGCAACACTTCCAATGGAGGGAGGGGTTATGCATGTCGCTCATTTGCTACACGCCATGTGAGACTATTGCCAGTGTGAGTATATGACTTTAGTATGACTAGCATTGTATGGGAACTGGGGTCTGCACATAGAAGCATTCTGTTACCTTCTTAAATTATGCAGCAACACAGATATAAAAGAAAGAGCTTTGGCTAGCAACATTTAATATGTTCCCGCCTGCCTGACTGCCTCATAACAACATGCAGACTCCACACTCCTTCCACCCCACTGACACCAGCGAGAGGAAAGAGCCAGAGAGTTTTAATTAACAGTGTGTATGAGATGAAAAATGGAAGGCAGTGCTCCTCTGAATGCCTAACAAAGGGAAAGCCACAGCACTACCAATTAACAATGCCTCCATGCATTTCATGATGAATTTTGTGCTGTTTTAATTAGATTTTGAGAGTGGAGCATAGGGGAGATCACATTTAGTTGTTGACAGTCCGTATTTGCACCCTAGATTCATTAAAATTAGTATCCGCCTTCAGGTTCAAGCACAGTTGCTGCAAGTTTTACCATTATTGGATTTAAAATCTAATAAATAAATAAAAGTATATCCATGTCAATAAATGAAGCCTGTTGTATCTTTTTGGGTTTCTGTTTCAGAGTGTAGCTTAATGCATTACAGGTTTGTCATCTTGGGAAGCAAGATCACACTCTATTTTTATTTAATTTTTAAATTTAATTATTCAGGCCAAACAGACAGATCAGTGTGATCATATGTGAGTCATCTGCTGACTGAGGATCACAGGGTCTAAAAATAGAATTCACCTCTAGTATTACCCTGCGACCCCTCCCACTTCCTGTCCCCTTCCTGTGTGTGCTGCTTGTCTCGTTGCCAGCTGCTAATTGTTTTTAAGCAGCATTGTTTAGCTGCACAATAGGATGCAAGATAGAACCTAAACAAAGCTTGTGTACATCCAAAGACAGTTACTGCCCTCTCTAACCTCTGTAATCAAGGGTCATATTTACAATATATTTGACTCTGTAAAACACCATATATCCTCAGGTGACCAGAATATGTGTACCTGCATGCTCTGAACCAAAGGTAAAAACACTTTAAAGGCAATTAGTACCAAAGTTCCCCACAATCAACTCAACAGTCACATGACAAGTTTTAGATTAAGATCAACTCAGCTCTATAGAACAATTGATTGACAATGAACAATCTGATGGCATGGTGGGAAGTGATCCAGATCAGATCAGAGGCTGAATCCACAAGTTACCTGTTTGTTATATGCGGTAGTTTGTCTGAAGTCTCTATGTGGGTTGCTCCACCAGTATGTAGGTCTCTCATAAACATTTATCTCATGATTTGTAACTATCTGTTTATCCTGAATACAAAACGCTAAACAATTAAGATTGTTGACTAAGTATGCTGTGCTATGTGTCTCCAGATATGGCAGGGTAAACTATGTCCTGGCCAGAAGGCTGGAGCTCCTCAAAGAGGTGGGAAGGTTACAGGAGAGCTTGGATGTCCCAGGAGACGTTTCTTACACCTGTGAGACTGCTGGACACTTCTACCTCTACCAGGTATGACTATAACTTATTGTGTATGTGTTTTTGTTATGCCCAGAGGGAAAAAAATGGACATGATTGAGTCATAAGCCATTTTTAATAGGCTATGTTTCTGATTTTGTACTTGGCATAAAGATTCAGCAAAACAAACCTGCAATAATTCCTGGTGATTTTTGCAGTCAGCCGCTCCTCTCCGTCCTACTATTAATCCACTGTACATCCTGAAATTTGTGTTTGGATATTACTATTGATTCATAGTGAGAGACAGTTGAGGGGATCCAGGAGATATTTTGCAGAATTAATTAGAATGGATTTCTGTATTGTCTGTCCTGTTCCTCAGACATATTCATGCCAATCAAATTCAGACATTATTGAAGTTTCCTTCCCCCAGACTCACTGCTGTTTTTGCCTAGACTGCAAATACTTAGAACTCAACTCTGGTTGTTTATTCCTGTCACCTAATTATCACTGTCCTCACGGACTGCAGGATAAATTACATACTTGCATTCTCATGCTTCACTAGGAGGGATCTAAAATAGACATTATAGACCTGTGTAACAAGAAGCTCAGTTTAATACCCACCAATTTTTTTCTGAAGAAAAAAAAAAACAAGCAACTGTCAGTCAAGTATCACATCACATCACAACAGTAATGTGAGACATTTATAAACAGTGCAAAGATGCCAATGACATAGTTCTCAGAGGTGGTCATTTCTCAAACTACATCTTATGGTAGATAGTTGGTGAGTCAAAGCCATAACAAATACCATGGCTGTTACATGAGCTTCAGTGTCAAAGTTTATCATGGTGCCATTTTTGCACCTTGCCAGCAGTCTATAGTATAGGTCTAGCTCTTTTCCACACACACACTACTGTGGTTCCTTATTAATTTGATGCTGCATGGAGATTATATATTCTCAACCTACACCTCATATAAGCTGAGTTCTTTTATTTATATAGCTCTGAAAACTGGCCATCAGTGTAGTATTGTGATATTTAAAGATATGAATGTCATGAAGTTGTTAGCGTGGTTTCGATGGTGGTCTTAATAGTCCGTACAGACAGATACTTAACACACAATTAAGCTGAGTCCTCCAGCAGACTCATCCTTAAAGTTGTTTTTTCACAAACTAGGCTACCCTGCTGTTTAGTTGAAGCTGGTTTATTAGGTGCTCAGCAGGGGCACTTCTGCAAGAGTGGCTATCTGTTCTCATTTGTTTATAATGTGCTTGTAACTATGGTCAAAGTATTATAAAGAAAATACAACAAACACCATTTAGGCTGGGCAGATTCATGCAATACCCAATACCCTCATACAGCATCTTGTTAAACATTAAACCTCCATCAACCAACTAGTGTAGTTTTGTAGTGATTTCCTAAGTTTAAACACAACTGTGGTCCTGCAATATTTTAGTTTTTACTTTTTAGTATAATTTCAATAGCAGCAATACATTAGAGCTTCATGGATGTGTATGTCTGCTCTCTCTGTCCATTACAGGTGATATCTCGTTGGGAAGAGTACATGAGCAAGGTCAGGCCTAAGCAGGGCAAGAAAGTGGAGGTGGAGGTTGTGGCTGCCCACTTTCCCTTCCATAAGTACTTCTCCAACGCCCCCCAGCCTGTGTTCAAGGGTCGGTCGTATGAAGAGGACATGGACATTGCAGAGGGCTGCTACCGTCACATCAAGAAAATATTTACCCAGCTGGAAGTAAGAAGGACACACACACAAAATACACAGTCTCCCACTACTGAGCAACACCCAGCAGGATGTAAAGAGGTTACTTTAGTGCATTAAGGCAAAGCAATTTTATTTATAGAGCACATGTCATTACGGTTAAATTTAATGTGCTTTGCATTAAAATGCACAGTGACAAATAACGTACAGAAGCATACACAAACACACACAGATTATGTCAGCTGGATTTGATGTTGCTCGCAGACTGTTTGCCAGCTGTGTGTCCAGGTGTTCAACATTCACTCATGCACAAGTAACTATGCCTTACTGGCCACCGTAGTGACAGGTTGTTGAGATTAACAGTAATTTGTCAGACACTGACTGTCTCTTTGTGGCTGTGTCTGCTTCTGAGTAGCTGTTATGCCACTTTTACATCCAACTTTTAGTCATCACCTGTCTCTGCTTCAGTTGAAAGAGTGAATCATTATATAAGACACTTAACAGTGCTTGTATTGTATACCTGTAGATATGTTTGCTGACCCTTTCGGGAAAGCTAAGCAACACAACAAAATGATGAAAGCTACTAGTACTCATATTTTTTACTCTCTCTCTGTCACTCTTTTTCACACCCTTTCACACTCACAAACATGCAGCTGAAGATGTGTTATCATTCCTCCTCAACCATTCGAGTATTTCTATAGGGATAACAATAACTTTTCAGATTTATGGGAACACCAAGAAGGTCTCTGAAAAGCAATAAAGAAGTTATTGGCTGGAGGTAATATCCCAACACGTGTGGTGACCTTGATTTATCTGGCTGGCCTCTATATCGCTGCATCACAGCACCTCTCCCTCCTCCCTCAGCCTCACCCATGCTGCAGTGAAATCTGTACACCCATTAAGAGGTATTGCTGTCTGTGGCGCAGGGTAGGGAAAGCAACCAACATCCTGCTGAATTTGCTTATCTGTCTGCCTTTTCAAATGTAAAAGCAGTTCGGAATAAGCTGTCATAGGAATATCCTAAGAATTTATTGCTCGACAGACAGATAGACAGGGACACAGTGTGCCTCCTGAGATTCTTCTCTGTATACATCTCCAGTTTCCTCCTCTGCAGTCCCTCTACATCTTTACCGCTAATTACTTCTTTTTGTTTTTTTTCCCCCTCTTCCCTCTCAGTGTCCCTGAATCCTTACCATCTTGATTTCACCCTTCAACCGCTCTGGAGCCATGGGGGTTAAAAATAGACCCCATCAATATTGCATGTTTTGATTGGTTTAATATTAATGCTAAAATAGTAACACATCAAAAATTTATACCCCAGTGCTGTCCAAGTCTATTTCTCCCATCCTCCCTCCCTCTCTCCCTTTGCTGCCCCTACACAGCTAGTGTGGCAACCTGAAAATAGCTCGCCTGTTTACCCATATCCCCACTACTTCACACCGCCATGATATCGACTTTCTGAGGAAAACTGATTCGTATTTTGGTTAAAAATGTCCCTAATTTTTCCATTACAGTATAAGCCATGTAAGAAAATCTGTGCTGAAGTGCTCCTCATGCTGCAGTTATTGAACAGCAAACTACACCAAGTGTATTTGTCTGCAGAGCAGCCCTGTGCCTGACTGGTCTCTATATCTCTTCATCATGGGAAAAGAGGATTCTCCTAATGAGAGTAGAAAACAGAGGGATTACGTTAATGACATGTTTCATTAAAAGGCAGGGTAGGTTGCCAGTCACTTCATGTCTTTTGTGACTGTCCTGTAGTTTGAAATTATTAGCGGCAATTGGAGCTTTTAGAGTGCTAGGTCTTAAGTTTTTAAAACACCTACATCTATTGAATGCGGGTAGATACAACAATGTATCCGATGTTTTTTCGGCCTGCCTTTTTTTCTATTAAAGGTGCTATTACTTTGCCTTAGACAATCATCTTATCCATCTTCTTTCACAGTAATCATCCATCATTTTTGTCACATTCTGTCACTGCCAATAACCATTAAAGTTTCCCTTCACAACCCCAGTGTGAGAAAATGAAAAACAAAACAAAACTGAATTCACAAATCGATGACTACATGATAGGTATTCTAACTCTGAGCAAGTTTTCTCACAGTACAAGTATACAAGTAGTTTTCAATTGCTTAGGTTGTGGTTTCTCTTGATTTGTTCCTGCTATGTGAGTCACGCCTGTTTGTTAAACTTTTCTGTGTGCAGTGATTCACACCTGACACCCACTTTTTCTCTTGTCTACTACTCTGGAAGGAGTTCAGGGCCTTTGAGCTGCTGAGGAGTGGACTGGACCGCTCTAAGTATCTGCTAGTGAAGGAAGCCAAAATCATTGCTATGACCTGTACACACGCTGCACTCAAACGTCATGACCTGGTGGAGCTGGGATTTAAGGTAGACTCTTCTCAGTTGTCACAAAGATTTGACAACCTGGTTAAACTTGTATTTACTCACATTACTATTCATAGTATTTGTGTTAAATTGCTGATTCTTTTCATCAGTATGACAACATCCTGATGGAAGAAGCTGCTCAGATTCTGGAGATCGAGACCTTCATCCCTCTATTGCTACAGGTAACTCTCTCCTGAATAACTCCTAAGGCTTTAATATGAGCATGCGGACTCAGTCTTCTATTACCTGACTTTCTCTGTTAAGGTCTGACTGATTGGCTCCAGACACAGTAATGGTATTTGTCTTTGGTTGTTGTGCCTAATTGTCCGAGATAGTACTGTCTGTTTACAGACGAGATCATTAAGCACATCAGCCTATCCAACAACTTTGCCAGAGCTCCTCTCTTTATCTCTCTCCTCTAGTTAGTCATAGCCAGAGCCTCTGCCAGGTATACGTCACAGTTAAACTATTTATTCCTCTTCTTCCCCTTCCCTTTCATTATCCAGCCATTCATCTCTTATCAGCTCTGGACTTACAAAGCTTGGTATATCAGATTTGTCTGAGGTCAAGACCCAAATAAACCACATCTAATTAGCAAAATCTGGCAGCATGATATAGACCTAGTAAAGTACAGGCTGGCTCTGCATGCTTCACTGGCTTCCTGGACTTTAAAGGACCAGTGTGAAGGATTTAAAGGGATCTATTTGCAGAAATAGAATATAAAAAATTATAATTACATTTTCAACGGTGTGTAATCACCTGAAAGTAAAAATTTGTTTAGTTAGCTTAGAATGAGCCCCTCATATCTACATATCCCACCGACATTTCTACAGTAGTCCAGAATGGACCAACCAAACACTGGCTCTAGAGAGGGCCTTTTGCCCTTTTCTGTTTCCTGAAGACCACTGTAGGTTCTCCTACACGCTTGGAAAGGGAGGGGTGAGTGAGGGGAGGGGTATTCAGTTGGTTGCAGTCTGCTAACCTGATTAACTGTTCAAACTATACAGTGCAAAATGGAAAAGACTATATTTTACTGAGGTTCATACAGACCTCTGAATTTCATTTTAGTATAACTAACAGGTGCTCTTGCCACTTACTTTTCTTTCTCTCTCAACAGAACCCAGAGGACGGCTATAGCAGGCTGAAGCGTTGGATCATGATTGGAGACCACCACCAGTTGCCCCCTGTTATCAAGAACATGGCCTTCCAGAAGTACTCCAACATGGAGCAGTCTCTGTTCACCCGATTTGTGCGCCTTGGAGTGCCCACCATCGATCTGGATGCGCAGGGCCGTGCACGTGCAAGGTGGGTCACCCTAGCAGAACTCTATAGAGTCCGTTTTGCTGACAGTCTTAGTGGTTGGTGTTGTCGTCTCACTAAATGGGCATACAGTAACAACAGTGTGTCTTGTGTTTCTGACTCCCTTCCCTACAGCCTGTGTAATCTGTACAACTGGCGCTACAAACACCTGGGGAACCTGCCTCATGTCCAGCAACTGCCTGAGTTCCAGGTGCCCAACCCTGGCCTAACCTTTGACTTCCAGCTAATTAATGTGGAGGACTTCAATGGGGTGGGAGAATCCGAGCCCAACCCTTACTTCTACCAGGTCAGTAGTACACACTACAGAACGTAAATACACACACAGCACAACTGTTATTTGTAAAAACAATATAGTGCATACAAAATTTATCTGTGTTTACCTACCAGTGATAGCTCACTGGTTGGCAGACACATATT
The DNA here is from genome assembly GCF_021018895.1 of Seriola aureovittata. NCBI lineage: Eukaryota > Metazoa > Chordata > Actinopteri > Carangiformes > Carangidae > Seriola > Seriola aureovittata. The sequence goes on along the minus strand of NC_079376.1, from coordinate 10,218,853 downwards.
TTTTTTCTGCTTTTGGAAATCCACTACAAGAATAAAACCATTATTCAAACCCAAATTTGAACCCAAAATGAAAATGAAAAACACTGGAATACGTCAAACAAAACTGGAATTGAATACTAAGAGTTGAAATGTTTTCACTTTGGGTTCATGCTGTAGGCAGCATGTGTGCATCACTTCAGTTTGGGTGACTGAACACCCAGTATATAACACCAATGTTCTGTATATCTGTAGCACAGGTGTACACACAATGTTGGAACAGCAGGAATAGTTCATGTTACAGAATGTATGGCAGCTTCCAAGCTCAATTTATACACTCCTTTACACATGCACACTTAGTTCCATCAGAGTAGAGAGCCATATTCTTTGCTGGCCTCCATTTCCTCTGAATTGGTCGCTGCACAGCAGTTCATTAATTTTTAAAATTTAATGGTTTAGCTACCAGAACCATATGATAAATTCATAACCCTGCTTGGTCTGCAGCTAACACTGGCTGCCCAGCACAGACCAGTGCGTCTGTCCTTCACACCAGGAACCAGATTGTGTTTCATTGTGACATTGCTGAGACACTCAAGACTGTGTGTGGGCTGGGGGCGGGGATTATAGGTGTGTGTAAAAAAAATATATATATATATATATATATACCGATGTATATATATATAAATATTTACTTGTGCACCACACCAGCACAGGATCCCAAAGGTTGTCAAATATAACAACAGAATTACCATGTAAATGTTGATAGTCAAAAACTAGTTACTTTAATGGGAATATTTAGTGGCTCTAAAAAACTGTTCTTTTTTCTAAAGTAAGGAAGCTAAAAATAATTGTTATAGAGATATAAGATTTTTTTTTTTTTTTTTTTTAAACCATACACGCAGTTTAGCAGCTCATAGTAAACAAATACCCAGCATGAATTGATTCCAGGTAAAACTTTTCTTATTATTACAATATTTGACAAATAGCAAATAAATCAATTGCGACACTGACGCTGCATGGCCAATGAACATATTTCAGTGTTTCATGTTAGTGCACCATTTAACATTGTGCATGCTCATGTCCATAAAGCTTCTTATTGTTCTTAAATTCAGACCATGTGCACTTCTCGAGGCAGCAGGTCACATGAACCTCAACTCCATTTGCTTGTTGCCATTTTCTGGCTCCTCAAGGGAATTTGCACACACACACACACACGCGCGCGCGCATACACATACACACACACACGCACGCACGCACGCACACACACACACACACACGCATGCACTTTGCAGGAGGGATAAATTGGACACTAGGGAAGCACTTGTATCCACTGAATGCTGAATGTCTGTCACAGCTGAACAAACACTGCACTACCCCTGTTTTACACGTACACAGGAACTGTACACCCATCGTACACACAAACAAGTATGTGCACACAGACACTCCACAGTCCAAAGGTCTGTTCCCGCTTCTCTGGCTCATTTGCTAAAGTACTTTCCGTATTGAGCCTCAGCCTGATGATAGTGCTTCCAAAGTTGTCAAATGCTTATCTAAATCCACATCTTCTGTTGTTAGAAAAAGGCTTTACTCAGCCACTAGGCTTGATAGTTGAGGTTTTTCTGCTTCACAAGCTACATTTTAAATTGTATAAGAGCAAATGGCATGGTGGGCTTTACCCACAGTTTGTCTAGATTTATACCTTTTATTACCTTTTATGTGTTTGTATCTACACTACAAACCTATCTCAGCTTCTGTCTTATCTTTGTCCCTGTCCCTGTTTCATCTCTCCATCCTCCACAGGCCTCATGTACCCTCGAGCCACTGGCTCAAACTCCAATGGGTTGGGTCTGACCTTGTTGTTATGGTTACCAAGTTCTCTGAGGTGTTAGGGCATTATATTGCATTTATGTTAAACATGCACATGAGGTACGGAAAGCTGGAAATGCCAGCCAGATGTCTACTTAGATATTACTCCTTCTGTGTGTGTGACTCATGCATATGTTAATGGTCCTCATGATCTTTTTGTCTCTGCAAACTGTAAAGCAACCTCATTAGTATGCTGAATGCAGTCAAATGCTCAACTGAAAACAGGGATGTACAGCAGCAACCTTGATCTTAAATCTCAAATGAAGTGGTGTCTTTACTGCCTTGTGTACTCTAGTTCTCGGTGAAACATGATGCCGGAACAGGACATAACAGTTAGGGTACAGCCAGGCCAAATACTCAACACTTGTGGGTGGATCAGTCATCTTGTCGCTCACATGCAGATAATGTTAAAACATCACTGTGATTTTCTATATTCTGTAGATAATTTTCAACATAATCACTTAAAAAAAAAACAGACACTCATACCCGACAGTCACTGCCAAACTTGAATAAAATATTGGTAGAAACATTGTGTTATCCTTAAAGATATGTATTTTTGCCATTTGGAGACAGGTAGAAGGGGAAGAAGAACAAAGGCTGTCAGAGTTTTTGATGTGTTGACTCCAGTGCAGCTGGACCAGGAACTGTTGATGAAGCTGCATAAATTATTATCAAAGATGTGAGGCTGCAGTCCAGGCTTAATTGAAACTGCATGAATAATGCATACTGTTACCTTTTTTTGGTCACATTTGAAGGGCAGAGTATAGCCTTAGAGCTAGGATGCACATGCACACGCTGAGGAATTTGTTGATTGTAAAGTAGGTGAATGATGTATGCAACATTGGCCTTAACATTTAGTCACATTTGGAGGACAAACTCCTATGATTTTAGTCCCAGGGCCTGGGGATTTGGAATAGGAAATGAGAGGTAAATAATTGTGCGTTTGAGTAGAATTTGATGGTCAAAGGTCAAAGTTACTGTCTCCTCAAAAACACGATTTTGACCATAACTCAAGAACTCATATACTAATTATGACACAAATATATAATAGGATAAAATGAAAAAAAGTGATGGCATTTTATATCCAAACGGTCAGAACTTAGCGTCACTGTGATGTCATTATGTTCTGCAAAAACACTTCTGGCCATTATTCAACACATGTAACTCAGGAACAGAAAGGGAGATTGTGACCATATTTCCTGCAACTTTACTGGTTGTTGGAGGAATACAACCGCAAAGCAGTAATTCAAGCTTTTGGATAGAGTCTGGAAACATCCTGCAGCGGCTATTTTGGAAAATCCTGCCTTTCCCAGTTCAAATGTAAATGCGATGATATAGGTAGTGCATTATGATTATATTCAGCCATCAGAATGAGTGAAATTTTTGATGATGCATTATTTTGTCATACTTCTGAAAACACAATTACCACAATTATTCCCAGCTTAATGAATATCGAAGCCAGTGTAGAAAAATGCCATTCACCCTCCTTGCTTCTATGTATGGGATCCCAGAATGGGACATTTTGTCCCAGACCAGCTAGTGGTGGTGTTGAGCTGAGGCAATTAGTTCCAGCCCAAATCAGATGGCTACTCATGCATGAATGAGTGGGCTTTTATCTGGCTGGAAAGTTAAACACTTGACAGGCGAGAAAGGGCTAAAGCAAGATGTTACAAGAGAACGAGAAGAGCAAGGTGTCAAACACAGCAGACAGCCATGGATGTGCCGATTTGGGCTTAGCTGGGCACAGTTCAGCTTAATTAACTGCTCTGATTAACTAGAAAGCCATATTGTTAAACAACAGGTTTTTTGAGGCCATTTTCCCAAACATTAGTTTTGTCCTTGTCGTATTACTGGTTTACAATATTGTATAGTTAACATATAATAATAATAATCTCAGCCTCTCCTTTTCTCTCTCCTCCTATGAAGAACCTGGCAGAGGCAGAGTACTCTGTGGCTCTGTACATGTACATGCGTCTACTGGGCTACCCTGCTGACCGCATCAGTATCCTCACCACCTACAATGGGCAGAAACACCTGATCAGAGACGTCATCAACCAACGCTGTGCTGGCAATCCCTTCTTTGGACAGCCTAACAAGGTAAGGACACACATGTGCCACTGGACAAGCACACACAGTTGTTTGCAAGGAGTAGGATCCAACCCATCCTCCCAAGTATCTCCTTATGAAATGCTATAGCAGCTTTTTTCAAAGGAATCATGGGTCTGAGTTTGTAAGCTGAAATGTGCTAATATGCAGCATCTTGTCATATAACAAGTTGTTCATGGTAATTTATTGTTGAAGTGTTCAGTGAGGGGGCTAAACATCTAAATCAAATTGGTAAGGGAATGTAATAACATCCAAGTGTCATATCAGCACACAGCTTTCTTTGGCAGTATTGCTTTACATTGCAAATATTGTACTTGGCGGTTTATTAAGTATTCAGTCCTGTTTTGTGTGATCGCTTCACTTGATGTATTTTTTTTTAACAAGGAAAGGGCCTTTTAATGCACCCGAAAAGCCATATAAATGACGTACACATTTCACAATTCGTGTAGCACCGAAACACACAACCGATTCCGCATGCATGAACAGTACATGCTCATAATATCACTTGAGGGTGACACATTTCTTCTCCTCTGTCAAGAAGGAATCCGCAGTCCCAACAGACATGTTTTCACTTCACATATATGTGTAGGACTCACACTGGTTTTGTAGGGACATACCTAACACACATGACATGCACATGAACACATTTTTTTCACAGCCCCAGTTGTCAGCTGCTATCAATTCACCAACCTCTCATCCTCTTACAGTGAGAGAAATTCACAGCTTTCAATTCTCACAAGGCTTTTGCTGTTTCTGCCGACTGTTACCACAAACACCACTTCCCTGTGCAATTTCAGTAGAATTATAACTAATTCTTTTTTTAAATTCTAACTACAAATTTCTCAACGGTCCTTTGTACTTGCAGTGTAACATACAGTAATCTTAGAATTTTTGTGAATTTACATGATTCCTTCTGGGTGGAAGATAAATGAGTGCCTCATTGAGATTGTTGATTTGCTTTATACAGTTTTAAGCAAAGCAAAAAATATATTTCATCATGGCATTCATTCCAGCTCCACCAAATCATGAGACCATTAAGACTGCTGCAGGTCATAAGACTCAAATAGAGCAGGACACTGCTTTGCCCTCTGTCCGCAACAGTGTTATTACCAGCCAATTGCATACCTCTGTAAATCAAACTCACTGAGGATTTTGTTGGAGTGTGTGTGTGTGTGTGTGTGTGTGTGTGTGTTTGAGAAAAAAACGATTTAAAATGAGTGTGGATGCTTAGAGAGTGGGTGTAAACTCTGTGTTGTGTTCATCCCTTAAGGATCACTGTTGGGATGTCTTCATCCAGCCCGAATTATTCCCTTGAACTCCTCTTCCTTTCTTTCCTTTACACTGCGTTAAGTCAGCAACCCGCTGGCGCAGTTTCCGATCCCTGTTCTGTTTGTACTGCTAAATGCTTTTACCCGCTAGCCTCAGGTTATGCTTTCCTCTCTATTCTTTTTTCCCTATTCACATTCTCTCACCTTTCTTTGGTCTATGTTCTTCAGGCCTTTCACACACTTAACAATGTCACAGACAGGGGGCGTCGTGTGGCGTAGTGGTCTAAGCAGGCGCCCCATGTGTAGAGGCTACAGTCCTCGCTGCAGTTGGCCCCGGTTCGAGTCCCGCATCGGACGGCCTTTACTGCATGTCATTCCCCCTCTCTCTGCCTCCCCATTTCCTGTCTCTCTCCACTATCCTGTCCAATAAAGGCACAAAAGCCCCAAAAAATATACTTAAAAAAAAAAAAACAATGTCACAGACTATTTAGGCATTCCAGAAAAAGTTGCAAAATTGGAGTACATCACCCATCATTTGCAGTGTCATTGTGCCATAGTGACAGTAATACATGTCTGTATCAATACTGGGGCTTGTTCAGACATGTTGCATATTTTTGCAAGTTTCTTGTGTAGTGTGAGTCATAAAGCAAAGTGCCTCTTCATACTGGCCAATGAAACTGTAGCATTATATGTCAATATGACAACATTCTTTACCTTTTGGGAATTTTATGGATAAGTAAATGTTGGTTTTATTTTATACAAACAACAAACAAAACTGACAATTTGTCAGTCTGTCAACCGGCTTCATGTATTAAGGTACAACAGAAATTGCAGCTAGTTGATATCATTAATTGTCTAATAAGGTAGGATTGCATTTGTGTTAACAGTTTAGTTTAAATTAACGGTGAAGTCTAGGGCTGCACGATATGCAAAAAAATCATATTGTGATTATTTTGGCAGATATGTGATTTCAGTTGCAATGGTTGTTTTCTATTCCATTTTCACTGAAAATATATAAAAATTATGTGATTTTTGTTGGTCTTGTACCAAACAAAAATGTTCTTTTACATCTGGAGAATATGATTTGTAGGCCGGGGCGTAGCACCACAACGCTTATGGTGCTAACAATGCACGACAATGTTGTGACACATTTTACATTTATCAAAAAAACCTGCAGCTCCTGCGATTTGGATATTGCACTTGGCCATATTGCGATTTTGATTATTTTTCAATTAATTGTGCAGCCCTAGTGCATTCTACCACTCGCTGGGTTGGAGTGTTTAATGATCCCCTGTTGTTGTGTCTGTATTTTGTACTGTGCAATCTTACCTTGTTGCTCTTTCATCAAGTATGTCGCCTGTTTTGACAGCTATCCGGAAATTGTGCTTGGTCATGTTAAATGTCCTGCAGTGTTAAGACACAAAGCGCTATTCTGTGTGCTCATGGCCTTAGTCTGTATGTATGCCCAGTAATAAAGTGACAGGGGTGACAGGCTTTAGATTTGCTGAGAAGAAAGAAAGCCAGAGAGAGAGATGAAAAAGAGAAAGGGGCTCTTGTGGGAAAATGCTGAGCAGCTGAAAGGTCATGGCGCTGAGCACTGGGTCCACAGTGTGTCTGACAATGTGTCACAGTGGCTAAAACCAAGCAAATGTCAACAGCCAGCACACTTTACTGTCATGACTCTAATTAGACAGAAAAGAAGAGGGAGGCCAGTTAGCACCAGTCAGAGTCTTAAACTCAAATAAACACTAGCCTAAGCTGTCTACTGAATACCAAACACAGCAGTTGGTATACATGTGCATGCGGTTATGCAGTTATGCATTTTTAATGATGTTTGGTTCTTTAGTTTACTCTGTGAATTTAATGGACAAAGTCCATTTGAGTTCCATTTCTTTTGGTGCTTTGTTTTAAACCCTAGGATAGTATTCATTCATCCAGGTCTCTAACCAAAACTTTATCACATAATTGAAAACTGGATTCAGTCTCAGTCTCAGTCCAAACAATGAAACACAGCTGAGATGGAGTTGTGAGTGATTGTGATAAAGTTAATCTGATTTAAGATAGTTTGATCTACAGTTGAGGAGAGATGAATTAGAGGGGAAAACTCTGCCTGTTGAAGCTTCAAGTTCACCTTGTGCATCCCTCCTTTAATTAATTCCCATGGCTACACACACACATACACACACCTTCATAACAACAGAAAAGTAAGTTCTTCTAAGTAGCCAGAACTAGGATGTTGTGAAAAATGTAAGATCCACAGCTGACCATTAGCTAAGAGAGACAGTGTGTCATTGTCTTCATGGAAGTAATTGGCAGTCAAATAGCTTCTATTAGCAACAGCATGTGTGCGTTTGTTTGTGTGTGCACAAATATGCACTTCACAGCAAAATCTGTGTGTGTTTGTGTGCTTCTTTGTGTCCACAGACATACGTGTGCCACAATGACATGACCTCTGTAATTCACTCCCTAGAAGATTTCTCATAAATAACTAAACACCATGCAAATTGCTATGCCTTGGGGAGATTCTCTATCTGGGCTTCGTTGACACTGTCTGTGGACTAAGAATAACTCTCTCTCTCTCTTAAGCACCCCTTCTCTGAAAAAACAAGTTGCACTGTTTCAGTTTAAACCTTGTAGACATAGCCCCTTACCTCCATAGTTATATCCCACTTCAGCAAATGTCTGCTGGAGTTATTCTGAGTATGTCACGATTGTGTGGACATGTGCATGCATGCATATCACGGCTGTGTGACTTGAGCATTAAACATTTGACTTGAACATACAGCCCTCATGCTATTGTAAAGCTGCCATATTGTTGCCTCTGGTGCTGCACCTGTTCTACATAGCAACAGAGAGACCTAAATAAATATTGGTGTACTACCTCGATAGACCCATTGCACTCTCTTTTACACACTCTGTCCACAATGCTTTCCTGTTACCCAAAAGGGATTTTTGACAGGTTTCTGCAGAGGGAGTTCCAGGATCTCTTAAAGTTGTATTAGCCTAAATGGTATGACCACAGGATGATTTATTTAGCATGGGTGGTTCATGGGTGGTTGCTGTCGTCCTGGTAGCTGATGTCCTATTGATCGACTCTAGAGTGCAGATCTACAGAGGAAAAGCCAACCTTTTTCTGCTTGGCTTTGGGTTTATCTACATGTAGCCTATATAACCTCACAACAGCAAAGGACTTATGGCATGTTTTGTTTTTATAACCTCTATTTGCATGTAGTCTTACATTAAGTAGATTAAACCAAACAGCATTCCTTCCAAGATGGTTGTCATTGCCATTACTAAGTGGGCAGAGATGCTGGTTTTTCCTTATTTGTATCTTCATTTTGTATTTTTCTTGAAATGATATCCTCAATGTTACTTAATATTGAAACATGGGACTCTCCCTGATGATGGAATGAAACTATAGCTTTATGTTAAGATCATCAGTTTTAATCATTTCAGCTACATTTCTGAAAAATCACGGTTTTCTCTCAGTTTGGCAGACGGCTCTAAATATTACAGTCCCCTTAAGCCTTGGCTGCTGTTGCTATGGAGAGGATGTAAGAAAAAAAGCCAAATGATTGGATGTTTCTTGCTGAAATGCACCTTGGGAATTGTAGTAAACTCAAAGTATTTTTGAACACATTTGTTCATCTTTTATGCTGATGACCAATCCAAGGGGTAGAAATACTCCAACTGTGAGTCATGTAAATAATATAACATCTTCTGTGGGAAAATGAATGGAACTTTTACTTCTGGAACCAGGGGCGTCTAAATTAGCTGTCCAACTTGGCAACTCTGTTAAAGATGGACATGAAGTCCAGGCTATACGCATCTGAGAATTTTTTTTATTGACATCAAGACAGAACATGTGCTCTATCAATACACTCTTCAACACTGCCATTGGTTGTGCACAGATGTGGATGACAAAGGCTGTGGCAGCAATGCCATGGCATAGGCAGCTAGAATTATTATAGCAAGTGCAGTATGTTGTCTTTATTATGTAAGTCATGACAGCACTGACAAAGTCAAAACACAGCTCTGTTCTTCATGTACAGGAATAAGTATACTTCTCTGCAAGACAGGATTGCCAGTTTACAAAAGCAAATTGGCTGACACAAATTTCCTTTTGCTTTGAAAAAAAATCCCACAGAGAGCCACTTCTCCTCTATTCTCTGTCTCCCTCAAAATAATCTCTGATCCAGTCGAGCAGCGTGGCCCCCAGTACCCTGGCCCTGAGTCTCAAGGGCCCAGGTAAGAGGCTAGTTATGGCAAATGCCCTCTAAGCCGTATTAGCCCCGCTGGCTGCCCATGTGGCCAACAGCGATAACGGCAATAACAAGAAAACACAGTCACCGTCGCTCATCTTTCCCCGCTCAAAAATAAATAAAGAAAAAGAATTTAAGACGGAAAGCAGTCTCGCTCATGTTTCTAAACATTTCAGCTAAATCCCTACACCTACCTAAAATGCAAACACTCATTTACTTTGCAAAATACATGCTGCCATTGCTTAGTTAGCATATCTTTGATATTTATGTGTATTTGTATCTTTTTTGTTCATTAATGAAAATGTTTGTGTGTCTATGCAGGTGACAACAGTGGACAGGTTCCAGGGTCAGCAGAATGACTACATCATCCTCTCACTGGTCCGCACCAAAGCTGTGGGACACCTGAGGTAATTACTTCAATACATGCCAAGCAGAAAAACTTACCTGACCCAAAATAGACATCTTCAGCAGCTATTCTACTACAAATATACTTGTGTACTAAGAACGACTAAGATACACATCCTCCAGGGAAAAAACACAGCAGAAATGTAGGCACTTAACTCTCTGGAGACAGCTGCTCTCAGGAGGCGTTGTCTCTTTGTGATGTGTAACTACTGAATGCAGTTTGCTAAAGGACAAAAAACAATAACACTGTGCCTGTCTTGAAGAATGTATAAGCTTAATTTGAGACAGAGGGTGTTTCAGGACAGGAGCATGTCTGTGGAGCTGCCTGTACCTTTTGTCCTGGTTAAGAGAAGCCATTGTGCTCTGATGATTGGGTTGAGAATATCAAACAAAGAGTGCCGCTCTCATCATATAACAAACCATATAACAGTGATTAAGTGTCATGATGGTTAACCAAACTGCAGTGGTTGGTTTTATGTCTTTTCATTCCATGTCCCATTGCTCTCCGCTTAACTATAGTCCCTTGCTGGCCTCTCTTCTTATTCTTCAACTCGGTCTCCTTATCTCTCTGCTCCTCACTGCCGCCTCCTTCCTAATTTCCTTGAATTGATTCGTAGTGAAATGGCCTTTCACTCCTCGGCTGCCACGAGATCCTGATGAGCTCTTCACACTTAATATGCTGCATGTTTTAAAACCAGACAATTGAGACTGAACTCTTCCACAGTACTTAAGCTTGCCATGCTGGCCTCTGGCTGTGATGTACAGTGGCTGCTGTTGGAATTGTGCTGCTCACAGCTCTCACAGTTGCACTGCCAGTGCATTCATCCATCCTCACATTGGACAGTCTGCATATTGGAACCCCGATGCAAATAATAACTCATTCCTTTTATAGCTAAATACATGTCCCTCCCATCAACACCCCACCCTTTAGCATGGTCAGTTTTAGCTGGCAGAGAAAAACACTTAAAAACTCTATTTTGATATTTCCTCATCTCATAGATAAAGCAATGACTTGATACTGCTGAGTGCAGCGGGCCACAGAAAGTGGTAGTTTATCTTGCTAGCAGCACCCGCTCTCCTCTCAGCATCATTAATTTGATCTTGTCTTACAATGGATATTACACCCTGCCTTGAACACATTCTCAGCTCAACACCGTGTGGGCTGGCTGTCAAATGCATCCCTGTAACAATGTGTGTTACAGTTGCAGTTATCAATATAGGGGGGTTTGTGCAGCTTCCTTTGGAGTCACAAAAGGCTTTATAAAACTTTTTAGACTTATACAGTAGTACTGCCCAAGACCTGTAAACAGACTTAAACATATAAAATCAGCCTGCTTCCCCTTAAATAACAGAGCAATTAAAATACCAGAAAATGTCTTGTTATCCAGTTTTTCATAGTCATGCTCTAACTTAATATTCATTCATATCTTGGTGTCCCTGACACTTCTGAATGGGAAGTTGAGTGGTTGGAAAAGCAGTGATTCATGGGAAATTCTTGTGGTGTCCATTGTGTTTTTCACATACAGGGATCACTGTGGCATACCACTGATTTTACCACAATTCACAATCCTCCTCCTCCTGCATCTCTCCTCATGGCAATCTGCTGCCGTGACAACCACAGGGGACACAGCTGACCATATGATGAGCTGACCCTTGCTTTCACTGGAGAAGCATTCCTGCTGATACACACAGGCACACTCACATGTAGGAGCACACTCTTTGACAGGGAAGCACAGATCCAGACACGCTCTGACATGTACACACACACACATGTGGGAACACACACACAAACGGTACTCATCCACTTTGCCCTGCCATGTCACAGCGCAGCCCAGGTGGGCGTCTCTCAGTTGTGCCAGGTCCACAGGCTATCATGCTTTGTGATTGGTTCATCTCTTCTAGAGCTCTGTGCTCATTGGTTGTAGGCTTTTGTAGTTTGTCTCTGTGGAGATGTTGTGCTTTCAAGTTTCATCTTGTACCATGCAGCCTCTCTCCCTCCAAATGTGCAGTAACATTTCATTTAAATCTATAGGCTGCACACATTAACTTACTCACAAACACTGCACCATTGTTTCCATGAGCCTTTTTTTCTTCTACGTGCTGATGGAACTCATCATGCATATTGCAAGGATTAATCCTCTTAATCTCATGAAGTGCTAGGGTGGACTCCATATTCCACTTTTTTTGGCTGCATGTCAGTGTGCGTACTGTATGTGTTAATGTGTATTTCTAAGTGAATCTGTACAAGCATGACAGTGTGCCAAATTCTTCTACATCAAATCTAAGACTGTTTTCAGTGTCATGACAGATGCATGAGTAAGCTAGAGACTTGCTCCCCCTCAGAGGCTCTGCCATCTTCCATGCTCTGTGGTTCTCAATAAGCCAAGATGCATTTGTCTCATAGTGTTGATTTATAGGCAATCTAAATGGTCATATTTTGCAGACCTCCATTAGGTTGCCCATACAAACGATATGAAGATATATTATACACTAAAAGGTTGACACATACTCCTCCTTGTTTTTCTTCTTCTTTTTTTTTTGTTCACTTTGTGAAATATCAAATTTTTGTGGCTTTTAGAAGCTCTCTTCTTGCATGTGTATTGTATAAAACTTAAACATAATACAACATAAAAGGTGGATGTACTATGAGAATAGTGTTCTTACACAATAGAATGTAGCCTAACTGTGGTCTTACCGTTTGTTCAAATTCAGAGCTTGCTGTGTATATTTTTCTGAGTTGTTTAACCTGGATATATAGACATTGAGTGCCATTCTTCTACAGTGGGGCAGATAAATAACCACTTTGGGTATTACAGCAAGCCAAGCAGGACTCCTCCATTCTCTGGGAAATGATTCGTCTGTCTTTAATCTCTTAATTCTACTGGAGTGCAAGAAAAAGTAACATATCTGCACTCTCCCACCTCTCCCTCTCTTTGTCTGCCCTTTGCCTCCCATTCCTTTATTTCTCTCTCAGCTTCTATAACAGTCCCCCTCACCTACTGCTGCTTATCCTTCACTAAACCTCTCACCTCCTACACAACACTGCAATTTTCCTTCCTTTACTTGATCCTTCCACTTTGATCCCTTTTACTTCAGTGTTTGTTTTTGCTCCTACACATGATTTCTTCTCCTCTTATAATTTCACCCCCACCTCTGCCACTTCTTCGATTTTTTTTTTTCTTCCTCTTGTGTCAAACCAATTTTCAATTTTTTCTCCACAGGGATGTGAGGCGTCTGGTAGTGGCCATGTCAAGAGCCAGACTGGGTCTGTACATCTTTGCCCGGGTGTCACTGTTCCAGAACTGCTTCGAGCTGACTCCAGCCTTCAACCAGCTCACAGCCAGACCTCTGCAGCTGCATATCAGACCGCATGAGTACTACAGCCAGGAACAGCCTGTAAGTAAACACACATGCATGCACACCAGTTTCTTGAAGCACAATAATCTTCTACTCTGTTGAATGTGGATGATTATGAGGTTCTCAAGCTCCAGATTTGTAGACAAGAACCAAGCTTACTCATGCCACTGCTGCCACAGGCCCCTGACTCTGTCTAATCCTACCTCTATATTCTGAATGGCATCTTCATCCTCACTGGTCCTAAGCCTTACTGCAGCTTTACCCATAGGCCCTGATCCGTTAACGGCCATCTGCAGGCATGGGAAACACGGCCTGGCTATAATTAACCCCCGAAGGTCAGAAAGCGAAACCACTCTCCCAAATCCCGCCAGGCCAGCATGAGATGACTGTTGTCTGGTCACTGTGTCTCACTGACTGGCGTGTGTGGCAACAGGGGTGTCTAAAATACCCCATAGCCTGTGACACTTCCTCTGACTCTAGAGTGTTGATCCCCATGAGGGACAGCTCTTTTGGGCACACACATGTGGCCCCTGCTTAGCCCGTCTATCTGGAGCCAGTAAACCCCTGCTGCGTACACGCAGATGCAGAGTAAAAGTCAGATTTTGTCTGGCAAACACTGGACCAGAACTGTCACAGGATACCTAACAATGCTGATACAGAGGCATTTATAAAAAATAAAGGACAACACTGCTGCTTAATGCTCCATATGGATATATACATATTTACAGCACGATGAGAGAGGACTGAACAGATGTCAAATGTGATGTCTGCTCACTCAATCACTTAGCACATTAACACAGTGATGTTTGTACGGACAGTTTTACAGCAATAAAATCACACAGTTAAGTTTTAAAGTACTGAGTCCATCAGTGCATTCACCTCGACATGATGCCCAAAGGGCCGATGTGAGCATCACCCCTGTGTTTAGGAGGTAACAGCCCAGCAGATTGAATATTCTGCTCACCTAACTCCTCAGTTTAGGCTGGAAGACTCTGTCTGCATACTAATTTGATCAAATTACAAACTCTGCATCCTCGACTCCTTTTGATAGTACGTGAGCAGAGATTGCTGGAGGCAGCAACCGAGAAATTTGCTTTCACATAGCAAGTGAATTGTAATTTCCCTGAACATTTTGCCTCAGATCAATAGTTTAGCAGGTGGTGCCTGAAAAAACGACCGCTAACAAGACAGATATATTACTTCGTCATTCCTCTCGCACCACAACATGGATTCGAAACAATCTTTCTCTAACTGATAAATTTTTGTTTCTTCTCCTCAGAGAGATGCTTCAGGACAGCCAGACCAAATCCTCAAGAACATGCCAGAGATGGCCAACCTGGTGTATAATATGTACATGCACATGATCCAGACCTCCCAGAAGTACAGACAGGTAAGAATGTTTGTTAAATACAATAATGATATAATACTGTATCACGGTAATGTCAGCTTCTCTTCTATGATACACCTGAAACCATTTAAAACTGGTACTTTTGCTATGTGGTGTACACACACACAAATCTCTGTTTAAGTTCTTATAAGTCATGTTACATTAAGCAGTCACGCGCTCTCCCTGGTCACTATCTTGGTATTATGTGACCCTTATTCTTTCAACAGAGTAAATGGGTCAGATACAAAAGAACTGTTGCAGTTGTGTATGTGGAGAAAAGAATTAACAGGCCATAAGCCAAGCATATCAAATGTGGAGCTTGAGTGACTTTTCAACTGTATATTCAGTGTCACATATTGTATTCTGTGTTCACTTAAAGAGGATTATAGCATGGTAGAGAGGCAAAAAAGACTATTAAGGGAGAGAGACCTATTTGCTCTGATGGTATCTAAAGATCATTGCCCTCAACATGGAATATATCCCAGCAGAATGCACATAGGTTTGATATTTTGTTCCAGAATATTGAAAATAAATGTGGAAATACACTAATTCTGCATTTTGAATATTTTCCTTTCTCTCCTTAGCAGCAACAGCAGAAACTGGCTCAGCCTCCACAACAAACCAAGACAGATGCTGTTGTGGAGAAAGAGCCAGCTAGAACTGGGGACCTGCAGGAAGAAACCCCCATGGAGCAGGAATACCCAGAAGGAGAGGTAAGCTCAGTGCCAAACTCTGAGGACACCAGTGAGAAGGAAGAAAATCAAGATACAGTGGGCCATGCTAAGATGCCAGAGCATCCAGGAAGAGACAGCGACAGCGATGGAGAGGACAGCGAGGAAGAGAAAGCAAAATAGAGCATCCTCAGATGGGACTACTGTCAAATTAAGGGGCTCAGTTATTAAGGGGACCAAGGACTGTCCCTTAAGAAAAGATTAGTATGGAGTAAGTGATTCTGACTTTGTTTTTCACTGAAAGGAGATCCTCATGATAATAATGCTTCATTTTGTAGAAAATTTGATTTTGTAACCATCAGTACTTTTATATTAAAAAATGGAAACCCTTCATTGTCTGTGACATGATTTACTATATGTGCACCCACCACAGCTTATAATACTCTTTAAGAGACTGTAATTTATATATCTCTCTCCCACGCACATGCTGACAGACAAATACATTGTATAGTCAATATGTTTAAGCCTTGTCAAAATCTCTATCATGATACTTCAGCCATTCATCTGTTTCCCTCCTCTGCTTTAAGCACAACTCAAATCTGATTGGCCCAGGCTATACCAGCTCCACAAGCTGCAACTAAGCTGCATTTGTAGGTCAGTCACTTCACCCAGGGGCCAGTGTGCATGCTAGAGGATTTCATCTTGCCCTCTGGATGTACACAGTCACTCAACCAGCAAGCCTTACACCCTCTGCCATTCATAACTTTGCGTGGAGTAGTCAGTACAGTGCTCCGCAGAAGTGATCGCATCAGCTGGGTCAGGGTTAGGGTTGAGGTTTAACGACTAAATTTAAGGAAACAAACAACCATTCAGAAGCCAAGTTCCAACCAGGACTAGTCTAGGTAATTCTAATATAAATCCACTCAAACCGGAGAGGTTAACACAGTCCACAGCCCTGCAGACAAAAACACAGACCGGAAATTCATTCATTATCATGCACCAGAGGTTGGTTGTTACATCATACCTCAGGCAAGCTGAGCGAACAGGTCAGCTGCACAGCTGCTCTCGCCTGGGCCAGTCTAAAGACCTGATGGAGAACCATGTGTTGATGGATGTGGAGAGACACATTTTCTGCATTCAGTCAAGTGTGGAGCCACATTATGTGTATTCTTCTATCTTGTGAGAGCAGGGCACTCGGGGTCGAGGTTAACATGAGTATTTTGGAGTAGTAGACTATGTCTTTCTGTTGGCTGAGGAAAGGATTAGAAAGAGAGGTTAGATAAGGGAGATTATGTCTGTCAGCTGAGGCTGCACCTATGATTTACTAACAAACGTTTTGGCATAGAGCCCATAAGACTGTGACCAATGCACCGTATCACATGATGATTCAATATTTCATAATTTATACTGTTTAAATGACCGTTGCTACAACAGACTTACTTACATGCAGCCATAACAGAAATGTACATGGTTTTCTGTCATACATATCTAATTAATCCTCTAAGAACCCATGACACCAAGCATACCTTTTCTTGAGTCATGTGAATGTCTGCATTGTGTAATACCCTCCCTCTGTGAAGCCTTCCAGTTACTAACTTTCTGTCTTCTCCCCGCTGGACTCCTGACAATTCAGTGGTACCTTGTTGTAGTAAATTAGAGCTAACTAGTGGGAAGTGGCCACTGCTCACACACGTCTCTGCAAGTCTCACACAGGATCTGGAAGACTGGAAGGAAAAGCTACAAACAAGAAGGAGCTCAGGAGCTGTCTCACTCCAGAACCTTTTCTCTGCAGAAGGTGAACATGTCTTTTATACTCACACGACAGGTATTCATTAGGTTAATAGCTACTTTGCAAAGCTCTCACTTCTAACTTTTGCTATGGGCTGATGTGTCACAGGGACTAACTGCATTAATGCACGTAGAATATCTGTATAACTGCAATGTACAAGAGCACAGATGGTATGTTACTGTTTTCTGTGTGCTGAGTAATCACCACATAAAAATGTCTTTTGTGCTGCAGATAAAATTGTTTACCACAGTTTTTGTTTTTTCAAAGCTTTTATAAAGATTAATAGTGATTATTAATCATTAAAAGGGGTTTGCAAATAGTTTAACGGTACATAAGCAAGACATAAGACGTGCAAGAGGAAGAATATTAGGGAAGTAGAGAGCATGAGAAGTGTTTCATTTGATGTCTGAGGAAACAGCAGAAGTCAAGGATCCACTTGTTATGGTTGTGTAATGTTATTGTGACCTTAAAATAATGAAGATTTAGTTGCTGACATGGTTAGTTTGGGGTTTTTTTTCTTTTTAAATTGAGGGCGTCTCCCAATAGCACGGGATCCACCATGGGACATGCTTGTGTTGAATGTGTAATTTATTGCCCAACCCTTCATGGCAGTAATGTCACAACAGGAAATTACACGCGCAAGAGTCAAGACAGTAGTGCCCAGAGGGGGCAAGGATCTGACCATTGTGTCATAAAGCTAACACAGACTCAGGGAATCAGTCTGACAGCACACAACACTTTCACACTCCAAAAACCATCAGTTGTACAATCTCAACTTCAAGGCTGAGCCTCAGGGCAGATTTTTCTGGTGGATTTTAACTAGCTTAATATTGCATTTCTTAGAAAAAGAAAATCTCACTGTAGGAAAATTCTCCACATTTGTTTGCCACTATACTTATGCATAAATCATAAGGTAGGGACAAGGCACACATTGTATGGCATTCTAATCAGCAGTTTTTCCTCACGAATAATACAACAGGCATTTTTTTACTGCTCAAAATAGCAGCACATCATACTCCTGGGTGCTGTTTAATATCAGCGTTGACAGGTGAATTAATGCTCATTACCAAAGTTATGCATGATCTGTGCTGATCTGCTATTAGTGGGTGACTAAGGTGCCAGCGCCGGTCCTCAACACTGTGTAAGTGGGCGGCCTGGTAGTTATTGCTTGAGGTTGCCAGCTTATCATGCTTTGTCAAGGCCACTGCCTAATCCTGACAAGTACATCCAGATCATCAACAGGGCACGTTTCAATCTGATAATCTCATCATCACTGAAGAGATGCGGTCGCTCGCACGAACACACACTGATGCTATCGTAGTTGCTGACACGCTGTCATTCACAATCAAAAGTGCTCTTTTCCTAGACTTCCTCCCAACTCCTAACTTATCGTTTTCAGTATTAGCTGTATGTCTGCTTAACTCAAGCCGAAGCATTTGGCTTTGCAAATCATGCTGATATTCACTTTGAATGCGATATCAACAACTCTCTACTTGCTCTCTTTCTCCTAGACTAGAATGGCCGGTTGTGGCTCATGTTTCTGGTGCATCATCTGGTTGGTGGTTCTGCTGTGCATTGGCTGGCCCCTCAGCATCGCCTTAGGTGGTCTCTATGGCCTCATCAGCCCCCTCACCACCTGCCTCGGCCTGGACCGACTCTCCGATCTACTTCTGGAGGGGGCCAATCTGGGCCGGACCTGTGCCAATAACATGAGGCACAGCAAACCTTTGTGTTGAGATATGTCCTGAGTGACGAGGACCAGACAACTCAGGGGTCAGAGGCAAGATTGATGCTTTTCTACAGAGAAAAGGCTTCAATTTGAGGAGAACGGTTACAGTCTGATTTATTTGGAGACATCAGTGCAGTGAGAAACTCTATAGCAACTTATGTAACAAAAAGGTTCAGAAGGTCTGGAAAATGGATTCCTCTCATTTTGTTAACACGTAATTAACCGTAGATTTCAAATTTGTATGGGTTCGTCAGAAAGGAAATAGGCTTTGTGTTCATGGTCTGTGTTTCCTGTTTAATTCATGATGACACTGCATGGAGAAGATAAGCATGAAAAAGGCAATTTAACAATGGAAATGCTTAGACTTGTAAATGACTGTATGGAAACTTATAATGCGATTAAAACTGCTTTGAACTTGCCCTCTGTGTTTGTTTACTGATTTATTGTATACAGTATTTGACAGAAAATCCATTTAAGGTGAAGGTAAATGGAGAAATAGAAGTAGCTGCAGCAATGAACAGGTGAATTTCAAGTTTTCTTTAATACTTTCTTATTCCTATTTAGGGTCACAGGGGGTTGGAGCTTCTCCCAGCATGAGTTAGATGGAAGATGGTTTGTAGCCGAGTTCTAATCTGTTGGTTTGTTGGTAGGCTTATAGCTGTGCTCTGATTGGTTGATTTGCATTTGATCAGTGTATAGCTGATTACTTTTTGATTACTTTGGTCTATCAACTCTATGCTCTTGGCTGTCCTAAAATCTAAGCATGGAAGAAACTGTTGTAAACAATCACACAGTTTACACAAACTGGTCCTTTAGTTGGTAAATTAATAGGAGTGGTATCTTGTCAGAAGTCAGTAGATTCAAAGTTTGAGTCCTCTAGAGAGCAAAAACACTAAGATGTTCTCAGACGAGTGATGTTACAGTTATGTTTGTATTTGATGGAAAAAGTCCAGAGATTTTCAGACAACAGGCTAAGAACTAAACTGACCAAACTAAAATAGTTACACTAAGTTGCTGAGTGCTTCTGTCAGCAGTTTGCAAACTATCTAAAAGCACTCAGAAATGAGTGTGAATTCCTGGCAGGCAAATAAAATATGGAACACCAACATCTCTTGCAAAAACTATAAAACTTTGAGATGCTGTCTAAAGTGCTGTGACCCAGTGGCTCAAAAACCTTCAAACACTCTTGTTTTTCACTCATTGTTTCTAATGATGTCTTATGAAGTGAGACTACAACTGGCTTTAGGCTAAACAAGTAAACTTGTTATTAAAGATTTATTTGAGGTTCTGCATTCAAGGTTTAGGCCTCTTTTTCCATCCCTTGAATGGAACCTTTGAAAGCAAACATCTTACGTAGAGATTGGAAAGTTTGGACAAAAATGCTCTGAAGAAGTCTGATCTTGTGGTTCAAAGTGCTGGATGGCTGCACTGAAGTTTTGACATTGTGGGTTCATGCCTGAGTAAGTTATTGAATTTTGAAAGGCAGCACCCAGAGGAAAGGGTGAAAAGTTCTCAGCAAAGAGCTTTGAATGTGAAGGAGAACTGGGTCTGTGTACTATGTATAATTCATCTGAGACACTATTGGATAATGTGCCTTTTGAACATTTTGCGGTGCTTTTCTTTGTACCACTTCCACATTCCCATTATTGTAAATGCATAAAGACAAGAGCTGGTTGCACAGTAGTCCGAATGCAAATGGCACATTATCCAGTATACGTGATGAAGCTATTTCAGATAAACAGTACTTTGTACGTAGATAGAACTGGTAAAGTCATGAACAACACAGATACCCTGAAATGTGGGTTGGCTGGTTCACATCTCCAAGTGATAAAATACTTAAAAATGTACCCATTAAAGTAGATGATGGTTGAAAGGTGTCAAGTAAAAACCACAAATCTCCAAAATTGGTGATAATTAAATTTCCCTTTATGGATCAATTAAATTCTCCTACTTGGGTGAAGTAATCAATTTAAACACCAACTGAATTATCTGAAAAATGTATTGTCACCCCGCTGGAAACTTTTTGTAGCACATCATTTTGAAAATGCAAAGTTTCAAAAGAATGTGATGATATAAAAACAGCAGTTTATAGGTTACAGTAGCTACACGTCTAAGGTTTTTCAACCTTACAGCCTCGATGAAATTTTGGTGTTTTCAGTGCTAATACTGAGCTGCTTTTTCTTGCCTGTTGTTTTTCCATGCAATATCTCAAAGGGACATGAGGCTATGTTTAATTCCATTTCTGTAAGGCTAGTTGTTAGCTTCAATCCCTGTGATTCAACCCAGTGCGCTCTGAGCTATCATGACAAATAGGGGAAGTATCGCTTGTGCTTGACCAAGCATTTTAGAGGAATATCATGGTAAATTACCATTTTCATCTGGCGCATACTAATTTGATGACCTTAAGTCACCTTTCACTTCATTGCTGCTGTTGGGGTCAGTTTGGTTTACTTCAGTAGAGCTTAGTTCGGTTTTGAGGCCAGCGGTCATGTTGCTCATGGGACTTGATCTTTTATGAAAAAAGGGTTGCCTTCAAAGCTTTTTTTCTTTTAACTATCTGCTTTTTTTAAATTTTATTTTCTTGCAGTACTGACCTGTCGAGGCAGACCACCGCCCACCTACAGATCCGTTCTACTCAAGGTTTCTACTTCTTAAAAGGGAGTTTTTCATTGTCACCAAGTGATTGCTCATGGGAGAATGCTGGGTCTCCGTAAGTAATATTGTAAAGAGTGCGGTCAAGACCTGCTCTATATGAAGAGTGCCTTGAGATAACTTCTGTTGTGATATGGTGCTATATAAATAAAACTGACTTGACTTGACAGTAACTGGTGCAGTGGCAAGGAAAATAATCTTTACATGAAGTGGCAATGGTGTCAGAGGTTAAATGGAAAAGTTCACTTTAGCCTCTTAGAATACAGGGACTGTTATGGCGGAACCCTGAAGTAACGCATTGTATTCAGAAGTGTGATGTACTGCACTTAAATACAGTTTTAAAGTAACTGTACTTAACTGTAGAAATATTGTACCTGATGGTACAGCTGTAGAGACTGGCTATTGTGAATGTGTGTTTTAATCTGTAATTTACATTTTATTTTCTTATAAAAAAGTATCTGGTAGGAAAATTTCAAAAAATTTTGAAATTCTCTAATTCTTGTTTCAAGATACACACACAAATTTCACCGCCCATCATTTAAAGTATTTAATGTCACCTTAACCAACCCTTTTACTGAGTAAGATTTTGAATGAAGGGCTCGTAACAGAGTATTTTTTACATTGCTGTAGTGTTACCTTTATCTTTAAGTACATGATCTGCATACTTCTCCCAACAATGGAGATGTTTGTCCGTAGGTAAAAGTTTGTGGCCTTTCAGATTACCTTTGAATATTTCAAAATATCGAAGGCTGACTTTGGCCAGTCGACAGCAAACTTCACAGAAAGTTCTCTGCAAAGGTCTCCTTCGGCAGCAAAGTCCGACTGAAGCCCCTTTTTTTACTTTTATCTTGTAACACACTTTTGAGGCTGGTGGTGAGACGAACAGTAAAACATGAAACAGAGTTATGGTTCAAAAGAAATCCCAGAGGTGCAGAGTGGGTCATAAGGAGATGCAGTAGAGCAGCAACTGACAGGCACATTGGTGTACAAACTATTTAATGGGGGCAAAATGTGCAATACTCTATTTATCCCTAAGGGAAGATTTAGCTTCATAACAGCATCCCTTTAGCCAACAGGGTGGATGCATATTGCAATAAAAGCATCATATTGGAATTACTAATGTGTTATTGCTGTAGAGGTTCAATTAAACAGTTTGAATATATGCAAGACTATCAGAAAGTAAAAGCCTATTTAGCTGAACTTCTTCAAGGCAAAGTGTTTGGGTACTTTCCTATCAGTTTTGAGTGGAATCATGGGTTCTCAGCTACCACCAAAATAGCTCAGGATTCAATACTTAGGGACCCCTATGAAGACTTACCAAAATACTCTTGCTGAGCAGCCTACCTACAAATCTGGGTAGCTGTCTATTTTGTAGCTTATTCAAATTTGATTCATGAATATTTCATTTTCAATCCAAAGCGCTTTTTAACCTCATTTTCCACCCTTCACTGTTGACTGATGCACACATTGACAAAAACCTCACTCATTCTTTTAAATGCGACTTTTACTCTGAGACAAATTCCTTTGAAAAAAAAATGAGGTGGCCAATGCCCAAATGTGTATTGCAATATTTATGTGAGTGTCATATGAGACCTAGTTAGATTGCTTTTTTGTCTGCCCTGAGGATGGAAGCCCCTTGCCAAAAAAAAAGCCCGATTTTAATTCAACTTTCTCTGTTTTTCCTTCCAGAAGTCTTGTCGGAGGATACAGCAGGCGATACGCCTTGAAGCCAAGCTGACAGTGTCGTACTGAGAGGCTACAAAAGAGAGAAAGAGAGAGACAGAGAGAGAGAGAAGCAAGCTGGTATATTTTTCTGTGGGGTCTGAGACTGGCTATGGAAAAAGCCTGCTCCTACTGGCTGCAAGCAGACCTGGGAGGCAGGGAGAGGGGGGATAAGTATAGCCCTCCCATTTCAATTAACCACATACTGCTCTGTAATTTCACCCTCACACAAACACACAAGGTGAAGTGGGAACACTGGTAAATGGCTATGTGAGGAAATGTCAGTTTGCCAGGCCTCAGAATGGGCTGCCACTTCTCCAGTTCATAAGAGAAAGAGCTTTTCCTTGTCTCAAGTTTCCTGAATTTCTATGGGGGGTTGGGGGCCCAACAATTTAATAGTTTCAGTTACAGTTTAATAAGGTTAAGTGTTGGACAGGGCTGTAGCCACCACTGAGGACACTGAGCTCATATCCTCTATATATCTGAGTTTCAGCAACATAGTCGTAAATGAATTCACATTCTACAATTAAGAAATAGCAGGTATTTTAAAACTTGGTTTCAGTATGTTTAGACTCTATATACTTTAATATTATATAGAGGACTAGGACTTGTATCAATATTTGTGCCTATATGACACTGTACTTTGAGGTATGTGAAAATAATTTTTTGAAACATTAAAAATCGCAAATTCATAAAACTAAAACTAATAAAATGTAGTTAGAGGTTTCCCGACCTCAATCAGGAACTATCTCATCAAAGAACAAGTAAATAAGCTGAAAGAGCTCATCAAAGATGTGATACTGTGATAACTGCAGCTCCAGATGCATTTCAGTCAACATCACAAAAAAAGCTAAGGTTCGATACCCCAACCAAATAAAAGACAGAATTTTATTTCCTATATACATTTTTTCTATGTTTGAGTAGGCATTTAGAATTTCTTCTTAGAAAATAAAATTTACAGAAAATATAAAACCATTAACTGGATAAATAGAATATGAAAAATCCAAATAATGAGATCAATGAGCAAAGTTAAGCTAATATTGGTAGGAAAAGATTCACCTAATTAATTGGTTACTTAATAATCAACAACTCAAACAGTCACTTAATTGTTTCAATGATTTACTAAGCAAAAAACGTCAAAAATGTCCTTTTATGGGTTTTCAACTGTTAATTGGGCTAAAAAAGGTGCTGGGAACTTGCAAAGGGTATTTAAAACATTTTTAGACTAAACAACTAATAGAATAATGCATTAACTAATTAAATAATGAACTACTGTCTTAGAGAAATATCTTAGTATAATTCATAATCTACAGGATATATTTCCTTTCCAACTTTGATCACATAGTGTACTTGAATATAAATGCTGTTGCATTTTGTTTTGATTAAATGTAGCCGTTAGATAATAAGCATAAACTTCTGCTTTTTGACCTGTACCAGTTCATGAATCTGTAAATCTGTAACATCAGAACTTATTTTCTGAGTGCATGTTTATAAAGTTCAAAAAAATATAAACTGTGCATTTTGGGAAAGTGAGACTAACTGTGTGTCAGTGATCATGAACGAGAATATGTTAGTTGTATAACTGCAGTCAGAGCGACGGTGATCCTTTGAGGTACCCAGCAGAAGACTTCAACATAAGCCAACAGCTTGTCACTCAGTATTCAGTGCATAGGCCAGAAAGAGGACACCCCATTTTCACTGAGCAATATGTTTCATGTCTTCTCTCTGCTGTGACCTTTAAATGGCCCCTGACGCTCAACACAGATAAATGCGCCATGTTGGAAAGAACAAAGTGCTTTCAGACCATTTGTATTGAGCGAGCTTTTCATGAACAGCTCAAATGCTACAATCCAGCATAGGGACATTCCTATATATGTGCACATTATTGATTTAGGTACAAGACCTTGCCTGCATCAGGCAAATGACTTCCCCTCAGGGTTCTTTAACAGGGTTTGTACTCTGTTTATGATGTGAAATTCCCATAGAAAATCAATGTTTTTTTGTTCTGGACAGTTTTGCCCTTACTATCTCATCTCTACTGCTGAGTAATGAGGCTGATCTCCTGGGGGGTCATGAGTAGGAGGAGAATGATCATGCCACAATTATTTCATCTCAGTAGCAACTGCTAAAGTGAAAGTCACACTACAGGACTATTTGAGCAGCCTCCAATGTCCCTATGTATAATCTAGGCAAAGGTATGAGTTTCTCACACCCGTGGGTGCTCTGACGAAGAGCACAACAAATATTTTACAGTTTAACACAGGGACGTAGCTTTGGCCTCAACATTGGTTGGGACACAACGACACTGCCAGCCCTCCAAGAGAATGGCTTTTTAATGCTGTGAACCAAACGATTTATTAACATATAAGATCTTGATTGCAAATGTAATATATATACGTGTTGAATTTCCATATATGAAATGTATGTACATATGAAGTAAAATCATATATGTATATAAAGTATAGCCGATCTATGTGAAAATTATATATGAAGCCTGTTAGAAAATGGAACACATCATAATGTAGTGAGGCATAAAAAGTCATAAAAACGTCATAGTATAGTAAGGCATAAAAAGTCTAAAACGTCATAGAATAGTAGGGCATAAAAAGTCGTAGTATAGTAAGGCATGAAAATTACATAGTATAGTAAGGCATAAAAAGTGATAAAAACGACATAGTATCGTAAGGCATAAAAATGACATAGTATAGTAGGGCACAAAAAGTTTAAAAAACGTCATAGTATTGTAAGGCATAAAAATGACATCGCATAGTAAGGCATAAAAAGTCAAAAAACGACATAGTATAGTAATGCATTAAAAAAACATAGTATAGTAAGGTATTAAAAGTCAAAAAAACGACATGGTAATGTAAGGCATAAGAACGTCATAGTATAGTAAGGCATAAAAAAATCATGGTTTGTAAGCAATAAAAATGTCATAAAAACATAGTATAGTAAGGCATGAGAATGTCATAATAACGTCATGGTATAGTAAGGCATTAAAAATTTAAAAAGTTGATTGTATACTAAGGCATAAAAACTCATAAAATGTCATAGTATTGTAAGGCATGAAAATTACATAGTATAGTAAGGCATAAAAATTCAAGAAAACATCATATAATAGTAAGGCGTAAAAAGTTATAAAAACGATATAGTATAGTAAGGCATAAAAATGACAGTACAGTAAGAAATAAAATTTTTTTTTAAATGTTATTGTATACTAAGGCCTAAAAAGGCATAAGAACGTCATAGTATAGTAAGGCATGAAAAGTAATAAAAACATCATAGTATAGTAAGGCATAAAAAGTCATAAAAACGTCATAGTAATGTAAGACATAAGAACGTCATAAAAAACGACATAGTATAGTGAGGCATAAAAATTACATACTATAGTAAGAAATAAATTTTTTTTTAAATGTTATCGTATAGTAAGGCATAAAAAGTCATAAAAACGACATGGTAATGAAAGGCATAAAAACGTCATTATAGTAAGGGATGAGAATGTCATAATAAAGTCGTAAGGCATTAAAAGTTATTAAAAGTTGATAGTATAGTAAGGTCATAAAAGTCATAAAAATGTCATAGTATAGTAAGGCATAAAAAATAAAAAAAACATCAAAGTATAGTAGGGCGTAAAAAGTCATAAAAACAACAGTATAGTAAAAATGATATAGTATATTGAGGCATAAAATGGACATCGATAGTAAGGCACAAAAAGTACAAAAAAACCTGTCATAGTATAGTAAGGCATAAAAATGACAGAGTATATTAAGACATAAAAAGTTTAAAAAACGTCATAGGCATGAAAATGACATAGCATAGTAAGGCATAAAAAGTCAAAATAACGTCAAAGTATAGTAGGGCATAAAAAGTCATAAAAACGACATAGTATAGTAGTGCATAAAAATGACATAGTATAGTGAGGCATAAAAAGTTATAAAAACTTCATAGTATTGTAAGGCATTAAAAGTAAATAGTATAGTAAGGCATAAAAAGTTAAAATAACGTCAAAGTATAGTAGGGCATAAAAAGTCATAAAAACAACATAGTATAGTAAGGAATAAAAATGACATAGTATAGTGAGGAATAAAAAGTTATAAAATTGTCACAGTATAGTAAGGCATGAAAATTACATAGTATAGTAAGGCATAAAAAGTTTAAAAAACGTCATAGTATAGTAAGGAATAAAAAGTCATAAAAACGACATAGTATAGTAAGGCATAAAAAGTCAGAAAATGACATAGTATAGTAATGCATTAAAAAAACATAGTATAGTAAGGTATTAAAAGTAAAAAAAACGACATGGTAATGTAAGGCATAAGAACGTCATAGTATAGTAAGGCATAAAAAGTTTAAAAAACGTCATAGTATAGTAAGGAATAAAAAGTCATAAAAACGACATAGTATAGTAAGGCATAAAAAGTCAAAAAACGACATAGTATAGTAATGCATTAAAAAAAACATAGTATAGTAAGGTATTAAAAGTAAAAAAAAAACGACATGGTAATGTAAGGCATAAAAAAATCGTGGTTTGTAAGCAATAAAAATGTCATAAAAACATAGTATAGTAAGGCATGAGAATGTCATAATAACGTCTTGGTATAGTAAGGGATTAAAAATTTAAAAAGTTGATTGTATAGTAAGGCATAAAAACTCATAAAATGTCATAGTATTGTAAGGCATGAACATTACATAGTATAGTAAGGCATAAAAAGTCAAGAAAACATCATATAATAGTAAGGCGTAAAAAGTTATAAAAACGTCATAGTATATTAAGGCATAAAAAGGACATAGTATAATAAGGCACAAAAAGTAAAAAAAAAACATCATAGTATACTAAGGCCTAAAAAAGGCATAAGAACGTCATAGTATAGTAAGACATGAAAAGTAATAAAAACATCATAGTATAGTAAGGCATAAAAAGTCATAAAAACGTCATAGTAATGTAAGACATAAGAACGTCATAAAAAACGACATAGTATAGTGAGGCATAAAAATTACATACTATAGTAAGAAATAAATTTTTTTTAAAATGTTATCGTATAGTAAGGCATAAAAAGTCCTAAAAACGTCATAGTATATTAAGGCATAAAAAATCATAAAATGTCATAGTATAGTAAGGCATAAAAAGTCATAAAAATGACATAGTATAGTGAGGCATAAAAAGTTAAAAATACGTCATAGTATAGTGAGGCATAAAAAGTCATAAAAACGACATAGTATAGTAAGGCATAAAAAGTCATAAAACGTCATAGTAGAGTGAGGCATAAAAAGTAATCAAAATGCTATAGTATAGTAAGGCATAAAAAGTCATAAAAACGTCATCGTATAGTAAGGCATAAAAATTTAAAAAAACGTCAAAGTATAGTAAGGCATAAAAATGAAAATAAATGTCATAGTATAGTAAGGCATAAAAAGTCATAAAAACATCAGAGTATAGTAAGGCATAAAAAGTCATAAAAACGTTGAAGTATAGTACGGCATAAAAAGTCATAAAAACGACAATATAGTAAGGCATAAAAACGACAGTATAGTAAGGCATAAAAACGACATAGTATAGTAAGGCATAAAACGTCATAATTTGTCACAGTATAGTAAGTCCTAAAAGGTAATAAAAATGACATAGTATAGTAAGACATAAAAATTTTAAAAAACGTCATAGGCATGAAAATGACATAGTATTAATAGTCAAAATAACGTCAAAGTATAGAAGGGCATAAAAAGTTATAGTATAGTAAGGCATAAAATGTCTTAACAACGTCATAGTATAATGAGGCATAAAAAGTCATAAAAACAACATAGTATAGTAAGGCATAAAAAAATCATGGTTTGTAAGCAATAAAAATGACAAAAAAGCATCATTGGATAGTAAGGCATGAGAATGTCATAATAATGTCATAGTGTAGTAAGTCATTAAAAGTTATAAAAAATCGATAGTATAGTAAGGCATAAAAAGTCAAAAAAACATCATAGTATATAGTAAGGCATAAAAAGTCATAAAAATGAAATAGTATAGTGAGGCAAAAGAAGTAAAAAATACGTCATAGTATAGTGAGGCATGAAAATGACAGTGTAGTAAGGCACAAAAAGTTTTAAAAAAAACGTCATAGTATAGTGAGGTATATAAAAATTTATAAAAATGTCATACTATAGTAAGGCATAAAAAGTCAAAAAAGTCACAGCATAGTAAGACATGAAAACGTCATAGTACAGTAGGGCATAAAAATGACAGTATAGTAAGGGATACAAAGTGTAAAAGGTGTCATAGTATGTAAGCATAGAAAGTAATCAAACCGTTATAGTTTAGTAAGGCATAAAAACTCATAGTATAGTCAGTCACAAAAATGTCATAGTACAGTAAGTCATAAAACTTCATTGTATAATAAGTCATAAAATGTTTAAAAAACATCATAGTATAGTAAGGCATAACAATGACATAGTATAGTAAGTAACAAAAAGTTTAATAAAACGCCATACTATAATAAGGCATAAAAAGTCATAAAAACGACAGTATAGTAAGGCAAAAAAATGACAAGGTATAGTAAGGCATAAAAAGTCATAAAAACGTCATAGTATAGTAAGGCATAAAAAGTCATAAAAACGACATAGTATAGTAAGGAATAAAAAGTCATAAAAATGACAGTATAGTAAGGCATAAAAACGACATCAAAACGACATACTATAGTAAGGCATAAAAAGTCATAAGAATATCATAGTATAGTTAGGCATAAAAAGTAAAAAAAAAAACATTATAGTATAGTAAGACATGAAATAATGTAAGGCATTAAATATTTTAGGTGCATATAACTTTAACTTTAGAATATAAGTGATGTTTGACTGTATATACTGTATGTGCCGGACACCGAGGTATTTAGGACAAATCTGGAGGTCCTTGTAAGATCGATGAAAGCATTTGTTTGTGTATATGGTTAGAGCCCCGTGGAGGGAGAATGATCTCAGGAGCTCCGAAGAAGGACGAGTAACAGCTAAGACGCCCCACAGACCAGAAGATCTCAAGATCAACATCAGCTTGTCATGCAAATCGGTAGCAGAAGACCATACTAGCAGTAAAACTTTTGTTTTCAGATCTGTCCTTCATGCATGAATAAAACCAGCCACATTGAAGTGGTGACTTGTTGGTCTCATTGTTTTCACTTGTTCATCTTTCTGTCATAAGAAATATTCTTTTCAGCAAGAAATGAAAGGGCATAGTATAATAAGGCATAAAAAGTCAGAAAAACGTCAAGGTATAATAGGGCATGAAAAGTCATAAAACCTCATAGTATAGTCCTGCATAAAAAGTCAAAAAACATCATAGTATAGTAAGGCATAAAAACGTTATAGTATAGTAGGGCATAAAAACTCATAAAACATCATAGTATAGTAAGGCATAAAAAGTCGTAAAAACGTCAAATTATAGTAGGGCATAAAAAGTCATAAAAACGACATAGTATAGTAAGGCATAAAAATCATATAGTATAGTGAGGCATAAAATGGACATCGATAGTAACGCACAAAAAGTACAAAATAAAACGTCATAGTATAAGGCATAAAAAGTCATAAAAATTACATAGTATAGTAAGGCATAAAAACTTTAAAAAACCGTCATAGGCATAAAAATTACGTAGTATAGAAAGGCATAAAAACGTCATAGTATAGTTAGGCATAAAAAGTCATAAAACCTCACAGTATAGCGAGGCATAAAAAGTAATCAAAACTTAATATTATAGTAAGGCATAAAAAGTCATAAAACGTCATAGTATAGTAAGTCCTTAAAAAGTAATATAAATGACATAGTAAGGCATTAAACATGACATAGTATAGTAAGGCATGGAAATTAAAAAAAAAACGTCATAGTATAGTATGGCATAAAATGTCATAGTATAAAGTGAGGCATAAAAAGTTTAAAAAACGCCATAGTATAGTAAGGCACAAAAAGTCATAAAACGTCATAGTATAGTAGGGCATAAAAAGTCAGAAAAACGAAATAGTATATTAAGGCATAAAAAGTTTAAAAAACGTCATAGTATAGTAAGACATAAAAACGTCATAGTATAGTGAGGCATGAAAAGTTTAAAAAACGTCATAGTATAGTATGGCATAAAAAGTCATAAAAACGTTGAAGTATAGTACGGCATAAAAAGTCATAAAAACGACAATATAGAAAGGCATAAAAACGTCATAGTATAGTTAGGCATAAAAAGTCATAAAACCTCACAGTATAGCGAGGCATAAAAAGTAATCAAAACTTAATATTATAGTAAGGCATAAAAAGTCATAAAACGTCATGGTATAGTAAGTCCTAAAAAGTAATATAAACGACATAGTAAGGCATTAAACATGACATAGTATAGTAAGGCATGGAAATTAAAAAAAAAACGTCATAGTATAGTAAGGCATAAAATGTCATAGTATAAAGTGAGGCATAAAAAGTTTAAAAAACGTCATAGTATAGTAAGGCACAAAAAGTCATAAAATGTCATAGTATAGTAGGGCATAAAAAGTCAGAAAAACGACATAGTATATTAAGGCATAAAAAATTTAAAAAACGTCATAGTATAGTAAGGCATAAAAACGTCATAGTATAGTGAGGCATGAAAAGTTTAAAAAACGTCATAGTATAGTATGGCATAAAAAGTCATAAAAACGTTGAAGTATAGTACGGCATAAAAAGTCATACAAACGACAATTCAGAAAGGCATAAAAACGACATAGTATAGTAAGGCATAAAAATTTATAATTTGTCATAGTATAGTAAGTCCTAAAAGGTAATAAAAACGACATAGTATAGTAAGGCATGGAAATTTAAAAAAACATCATAGTATAGTAAGGTATAAAAAGTTTAAAAAATGTCATACAGCATAAAAAGTCATAAAAACGACAATATAGTAAGGCATAAAAACGACACTCCTAAAAGGTAATAAAAACAACATAGTATAGTAAGGCATGGAAATTTAAAAAAACGTCATAGTATACTAAGGTATAAAAAGTTTAGAAAATGTCATACGGTATAAAAAGTCATAAAAACGACATTATAGTATGGCATAAAAACGACAGTATAGTAAGGCATAAAAACGACATAGTATAGTAAGGCACAAAAGAGTCATACTACACTAAGGCATAAAAAGTCATAAGAATATCCTAGTATAGTTAGGCATAAAAAGTAAAAAAAAAAACATTATAGTATAGTAAGACATGAAATAATGTAAGGCATTAAATATTTTAGGTGCATATAACTTTAACTTTAGAATATAAGTGATGTTTGACTGTATATACTGTATGTGCCGGACACCAAGGTATTTAGGACAAATCTGTAGGTCCTTGTAAGATCGATGAAAGCATTTGTTTTTTGTATATGGTTAGAGCCCCATGGAGGGAGCATGATCTCAGGAGCTCCGAAGAAGGACGAGTAACAGCTAAGACGCCCCACAGACCAGAAGATCTCAAGATCAATATCAGCTTGTCACGCAAATCGGAAGCAGAAGACCATACTAGCAGTAAAACTTTTGTTTTCAGATCTGTCCTTCATGCATGAATAAAACCAGCCACATTGAAGTGGTGACTTGTTGGTCTCATTGTTTTCACTTGTTCATCTTTCTGTCATAAGAAATACTCTTTTCAGCAAGAAATGAAAGGGCATAGTATAGTAAGGCATAAAAAGTCACAAAAACTTCATAGTATAATAAGGCATAAAAAGTCAGAAAAACGTCAAGGTATAATAGGGCATGAAAAGTAATAAAACCTCATAGTATAGTCCTGCATAAAAAGTATAAAAAACATCATAGTATAGTAAGGCATAAAAACGTTATAGTATAGTAAGGCATAAAAAGTCATAAAAACATCAAAGTATAGTAGGGCAAAAAAACGACATAGTAAGGCATTAAACATGATATAGTATAGTAAGGCATGGAAATTAAAAAAAAACAAAAAAACGTCATAGTATAATAAGGCATAAAATGTCAGAAAAATGTCAAAGTATAGTAGGGCATAAAAAGGCATAAAACATCATACTATAGTAAGGCATAAAAAGTTTAAAAAACGTCATAGTATAGTAAGGCATAAAAAGTCATGAAATCGACATAGTATAGTAAGGCATAAAAATGACATAGTATAGTCAGAAATAAAAATTTAAAAAAACGTCATAGTATAGTTAGGCATAAAAAGTCAAAAAACGTCATAGTATAGTAAGTCCTAAAAAGTAATATAAACGACATAGTAAGGCATTAAACATGAAATTTAAAAAAAACGTCATGGTATAGTAAGGCATAAAATGTCATAGTATAAAGTGAGGCATAAAAAGTCATAAAAACAACATAGTATAGCAAGACATAAAAATTTCAAAAAACGTCATAGTATAGTAAGGCATAAAAAGTCATAAAACATCATAGTATAGCAAGGCATAAAAATTCATAAAAACGTCATAGTATAGTAAGGCATAAAAAGTCATAAAAACGTCAAAGTATAGTAGGGCATAAAAAGTCACAAAAACGACATAGTATATTAAGGCACGGAAATTTAAAAAAAAAACGTCATATTATGGTAAGGCATAAAATGTCATAAAATGTCATAGTATAGTAAGGCATAAAATGTCATAAAATGGCATAGTATAGTAAGACATAAAAAGTCATAAAACGACATAGTATAGTGAGGCATAAAAAGTCATAAAAAACAAAATAGTATAATAAGGCATAAAAATAACACAGTATAGTAAGAAATACATTTTTTTTTAAAAATGTTATTGTATAGTAAGACATAAAAAGTCATAAAACGTCATAGTATAGTAAGGCATAAAAAGTTTAAAAAACGTCATAGTATAGTAAAGCATAAAAAGTAATAAAAACGACATAGTATAGTAAGGCATAAAGATGACATAGTATAGCAAAACATAAAAAGTTTAAAAAACGGCATACTATAGTTAGGCATAAAAACTCATAAAACGTCATAGTATAGTAAGGCGTAAAAAGCTTAAAAAACATCATAGTATAGTAAGGCATAAAAATGACAGTACAGTAAGAAATAAAAATTTTTTAAAAATGTTATTGTATAGTAAGGCATAAAAAGTCATAAATAGTCATAGTATAATAAGGCATAAAAAGTCATAAAATCATCATAGTATAGTAAGGCATAAAAAGTTTAAAAAACGTCATAGTATAGTAAGGCATAAAAATGACATAGTATAGCAAAACATAAAAAGTTTAAAAAACGTCATAGTATAGTTAGGCATAAAAAGTCATAAAAACATCATAGTATAGTAAGGCACAAAAAGTCATAAAACATCATAGTACAGTAAGGCATAAAAACTCATAAAACGTCATAGTATAGTAAGGCGTAAAAAGCTTAAAAAACATCATAGTATAGTAAGGCATAAAAATGACAGTACAGTAAGAAATAAATTTTTTTTTTAAATGTTATTGTATAGTAAGGCATAAAAAGTCATAAAACGTCATAGTATAGTAAGGCATAAAAAGTCATAAAATCTTCATAGTATAGTAAGGCATAAAAAGTTTAAAAAACGTCATAGTATAGTTAGGCATAAAAAGTCATAAAACGTCATAGTATAGCAAGACATAAAAAGTTTAAAAAACGTCATAGTATAGTTAGGTATAAAAAGTCATAAAAACATCACAGTATAGTAAGACATAAAAAGTTTAAAAACATCATAGTATAGTCAGGCATAAAAATGACATAGTATAGTAAGGAATAAAAATTTTAAAAAACGTCATAGTATAGTAAGGCATAAAAAGTTAAAAAAACGTCATAGTATAGTAAGACATGACAAGTCATAAAAACATCAACATATAGCAGGGCATAAAAAGTCATAAAATCCACTTAGTATAGTGAGGTAAAAAAAGTCACCAAAACGTCATAGTATAGTAAGGCATAAAAACGTCATAGTATAGTAAGGCATAAAAAGTCATAAAAACATCAAAGTATAGTAGGGCATAAAAAGTCATAAAAATGACATAGTATAGTAAGGGATAAAAAGTCATAAAAACGACATAGTATAGTAAGGGATAAAAAGTCATAAAAACGACACAGTACAGTAAGGCATAAAAAGTCATAAAACGTCATAGTATAGTACGGCATAAAAAGTTTTAAAAACGCCATAGTATAGTAAGGCACAAAAAGTCATAAAACATCATAGTACAGTAAGGCATAAAAAGTCATAAAACGTCATAGTATAGTAAGGCATAAAAAGTTTTAAAAACGCCATAGTATAGTAAGGCACAAAAAGTCATAATACATCATAGTACAGTAAGGCATAAAAAGTCATAAAACGTCATACTATAGTAAGGCGTAAAAAGCTTAAAAAACATCATAGTATAGTAAGGCATAAAAATGACAGTACAGTAAGAAATAAAATGTTTTTTAAAATGTTATTGTATAGTAAGGTATAAAAAGTCATAAATAGTCATAGTATAGTAAGGCATAAAAAGTCATAAAATCATCATAGTATAATAAGGCATAAAAAGTTTAAAAAACGTCATAGTATAGTAAGGCATAAAAATGACATAGTATAGCAAAACATAAAAAGTTTAAAAAACGTCATAGTATAGTTAGGCATAAAAAGTCATAAAAACATCATAGTATAGTAAGGCACAAAAAGTCATAAAACATCATAGTACAGTAAGGCATAAAAACTCATAAAACGTCATAGTATAGTAAGGCATAAAAAGTAATAAAAACATCATAGTATAGTAAGGCATAAAAAGTCATAAAACGTCATAGTATAGTAAGGCATAAAAAGCTTTAAAAACATCATAGTATAGTAAGGCATAAAAAGTCATAAAAACATCAAAGTATAGTAAGGCATAAAAAGTCATAAAACGTCATAGTATAGTAAGGCATAAAAAGTCATAAAAACATCAAAGTATAGTAAGGCATAAAAAGTCATAAAACGTCATAGTATAGTAAGGCATAAAAAGTCATAAAAAAACGATATAGTATAGTAAGGCATAAAAATGACAGTACAGTAAGAAATACATTTTTTTTTTAAATGTTATTGTGGTGTAAGGCATAAAAAGTCATAAAACGTCATAGTATAGTAAGGCATAAAAAGTCATAAAATCCTGATAGTATAGTAAGGCATAAAAAGTTTAAAAAACGTCATAGTATAGTAAGGCATAAAAAGTCATAAAATGTCATAGTATAGTAATGCATAAAAAGTCATAAAAAACGACATAGTATAGTAAGAAATAAAAATTAAAAAACAAATGTCAGTTTTAAAAACGCCATAGTATAGTAAGGTACAAAAAGTCATAAAACATCATAGTACAGTAAGGCATAAAAAGTCATAAAACGTCACAGTATAGTAAGGCATAAAAAGTTTTAAAAACGCCATAGTATAGTAAGGCACAAAAAGTCATAAAACATCATAGTACAGTAAGGCATAAAAACTCATAAAACGTCATAGTATAGTAAGGCGTAAAAAGCTTAAAAAACATCATAGTGTAGTAAGGCATAAAAATGACAGTACATTAAGAAATACATTTTTTTTTTAAATGTTATTGTATAGTAAGGCATAAAAAGTCATGAATAGTCATAGTATAGTAAGGCATAAAAAGTCATAAAATCATCATAGTATAGTAAGGCATAAAAAGTTTAAAAAACGTCATAGTATAGTAAGGCATAAAAAGTCATAAAATGTCATAGTATAGTAAGGCATAAAAAGTCATAAAAAACGACATAGTATAGTAAGAAATAAAAATTAAAAACAAATGTTATTGTATAGTAAGGCATAAAAAGTCATAAAACGTCATAGTATAGTAAGGCATAAAAAGTCATAAAATCATCATAGTATAGTAAGGCATAAAAAGTTTAAAAAACGTCATAGTATGGCAAGGCATAAAAAGTCATAAAATGTCATAGTATAGTAAGGCATAAAAAGTCATAAAAAACGACATAGTATAGTAAGAAATAAAAATTAAAAACAAATGTTATTGTATAGTAAGGCATAAAAAGTCATAAAAACATCATAGTATAGCAAGACATAAAAAGTTTAAAAAACGTCATAGTATAGTTAGGCATAAAAAGTCATAAAAACATCACAGTATAGTAAGGCATAAAAAGTTTAAAAAACGTCATAGTATAGTTAGGCATAAAAAGTCATAAAACGTCATAGTATAGCAAGACATAAAAAGTTTAAAAAACGTCATAGTATAGTTAGGCATAAAAAGTCATAAAAACATCACAGTATAGTAAGGCATAAAAAGTTTAAAAACATCATAGTATAGTTAGGCATAAAAATGACATAGTATAGTAAGGAATAAAAATTTAAAAAAACGTCATAGTATAGTAAGGCATAAAAAGTTTAAAAAACGTCATAGTATAGTAAGGCATAAAAAGTCCTAAAAACATCAAAGTATAGTAGGGCATAAAAAGTCATAAAAACGACATAGTATAGTAAGGGATAAAAAGTCATAAAAACGACATAGTATAGTAAGGGATAAAAAGTCATAAAACGTCATAGTATAGCAAGACATAAAAAGTTTAAAAAACGTCATAGTATAGTTAGGCATAAAAAGTCATAAAAACATCACAGTATAGTAAGGCATAAAAAGTTTAAAAAACGTCATAGTATAGTAAGGCATAAAAAGTTTAAAAAACGTCATAGTATAGTAAGGCATAAAAAGTCCTAAAAACATCAAAGTATAGTAGGGCATAAAAAGTCATAAAAACGACATAGTATAGTAAGGGATAAAAAGTCATAAAAACGACATAGTATAGTAAGGGATAAAAAGTCATGAAACGTCATAGTATAGCAAGACATAAAAAGTTTAAAAAACGTCATAGTATAGTTAGGCATAAAAAGTCATAAAAACATCACAGTATAGTAAGGCATAAAAAGTTTAAAAACATCATAGTATAGTTAGGCATAAAAAAAACATAGTATAGTAAGGAATAAAAATTTTAAAAAACGTCATAGTATAGTAAGGCATAAAAAGTTTAAAAAACGTCATAGTATAGTAAGACATGAAAAGTCATAAAAACATCAACATATAGCAGGGCATAAAAAGTCATAAAATCCACTTAGTATAGTGAGGTAAAAAAAGTCACCAAAACGTCATAGTATAGTAAGGCATAAAAAACGACATAGTATAGTAAGGCATAAAAAGTCATAAAATGTCATAGTATAGTAAGGCATAAAAAGTCATAAAAAATGACATAGTATAGTAAGAAATAAAAATTAAAAACAAATGTTATTGTATAGTAAGGCATAAAAAGTCATAAAACGTCATAGTATAGTAAGGCATAAAAAGTCATAAAATCATCATAGTATAGTAAGGCATAAAAAGTTTATAAAACGTCATAGTATAGTTAGGCATAAAAAGTCATAAAAACATCACAGTATAGTAAGGCATAAAAAGTTTAAAAACATCATAGTATAGTTAGGCATAAAAATGACAGTATAGTAAGGAATAAAAATTTTAAAAAACGTCATAGTATAGTAAGGCATAAAAAGTTTAAAAAACGTCATAGTATAGTAAGGCATAAAAAGTCCTAAAAACATCAAAGTATAGTAGGGCATAAAAAGTCATAAAAACGACATAGTATAGTAAGGGATAAAAAGTCATAAAACGTCATAGTATAGCAAGACATAAAAGGTTTAAAAAACGTCATAGTATAGTTAGGCATAAAAAGTCATAAAAACATCACAGTATAGTAAGGCATAAAAAGTTTAAAAACATCATAGTATAGTTAGGCATAAAAATGACATAGTATAGTAAGGAATAAAAATTTTAAAAAACGTCATAGTATAGTAAGGCATAAAAAGTTTAAAAAACGTCATAGTATAGTAAGACATGAAAAGTCATAAAAACATCAACATATAGCAGGGCATAAAAAGTCATAAAATCCACTTAGTATAGTGAGGTAAAAAAAGTCACCAAAACGTCATAGTATAGTAAGGCATAAAAAACGACATAGTATAGTAAGGCATAAAAAGTCATAAAATGTCATAGTATAGTAAGGCATAAAAAGTCATAAAAAATGACATAGTATAGTAAGAAATAAAAATTAAAAACAAATGTTATTGTATAGTAAGGCATAAAAAGTCATAAAACGTCATAGTATAGTAAGGCATAAAAAGTCATAAAATCATCATAGTATAGTAAGGCATAAAAAGTTTATAAAACGTCATAGTATAGTTAGGCATAAAAAGTCATAAAAACATCACAGTATAGTAAGGCATAAAAAGTTTAAAAACATCATAGTATAGTTAGGCATAAAAATGACAGTATAGTAAGGAATAAAAATTTTAAAAAACGTCATAGTATAGTAAGGCATAAAAAGTTTAAAAAACGTCATAGTATAGTAAGGCATAAAAAGTCCTAAAAACATCAAAGTATAGTAGGGCATAAAAAGTCATAAAAACGACATAGTATAGTAAGGGATAAAAAGTCATAAAACGTCATAGTATAGCAAGACATAAAAGGTTTAAAAAACGTCATAGTATAGTTAGGCATAAAAAGTCATAAAAACATCACAGTATAGTAAGGCATAAAAAGTTTAAAAACATCATAGTATAGTTAGGCATAAAAATGACATAGTATAGTAAGGAATAAAAATTGTAAAAAACGTCATAGTATAGTAAGGCATAAAAAGTTTAAAAAACGTCATAGTATAGTAAGACATGAAAAGTCATAAAAACATCAACATATAGCAGGGCATAAAAAGTCATAAAATCCACTTAGTATAGTGAGGTAAAAAAAGTCACCAAAACGTCATAGTATAGTAAGGCATAAAAACGTCATAGTATAGTAAGGCATAAAAAGTCATAAAATGTCATAGTATAGTAAGGCATAAAAAGTCATAAAATGTCATAGTATAGTAAGGCATAAAAAGTCATAAAAAACGACATAGTATAGTAAGAAATAAAAATTAAAAACAAATGTTATTGTATAGTAAGGCATAAAAAGTCATAAAACGTCATAGTATAGTAAGGCATAAAAAGTCATAAAATCATCATAGTATAGTAAGGCATAAAAAGTTTAAAAAACGTCATAGTATGGCAAGGCATAAAAAGTCATAAAATGTCATAGTATAGTAAGGCATAAAAAGTCATAAAAAACGACATAGTATAGTAAGAAATAAAAATTAAAAACAAATGTTATTGTATAGTAAGGCATAAAAAGTCATAAAAACATCATAGTATAGTAAGGCATAAAAATGACAGTACAGTAAGAAATACATTTTATTTTTAAATGTTATTGTATAGTAAGGCATAAAAAGTCATAAAACATGATATTATAGTAAGACATAAAAACAAAATAGCATAGTTAGGCATAAAAAGGAATTAGAATCGGCATTCAACCTAATGTGCATGTCTTTGGATTGTGAGAAGAGGCTGGCCCCATAAATAAATCATAGTATAGAAAGGCCTAAAAAGTCATACAGTAAGTCATGAAAAGTCGTAAAAAAGCCATAGTATAGTAAGGCATAAAAATGTCATAGACATAGAAAGCCCTCACCTCTGGATTTCAAACCCAGAACCTTCCGTCTGTGAAGTCACAGTTCTAACCACCCAGAACTGTTCTGTCCAATAACCAAATCATAGTATAGTAAGGTATAAAAACATCATAGTTTAGTAAGGCATAACAATGTAAAAGTATAGAAAGGCATGAAAACATCATAGTATAGTAAAGCATAAGAATGTCATGGGATCTCTCGACAGAAATTCAACTGATACTGTGATATATCCGACATTTTATGTTTACTCCTGCTGTGATAGTACCTGAACGCACTGTGAAAAAAGAAAGCCAAAGATAAAGAAGAAGAAGAATGTGATATTTTGGCACAAGGGCAAACTCCTTTCCCTCTTGGTCTTAACATCCCTGTTCTCCACAGACAGACTTAACTAAACTCTGATCATAAAATGTTAGCATTATTTGAATACTGGGGCAAAGGATGTTTAAAGCAGACCACAGCCTACCACTCATTACATAAGACCAAAACAAAGAGTCACACAGTGAAGGGTTATGGCTCGGGGTCGGGTGACAGCAGCATATGATTCATGGCTTGCTGTGCCCTTTTGTCTTGTCCTCCTTGTGGTGGGACCATCCACTGCTCTTAGCCAATGTTTCTCTACAGCCTTCAGAGCTTGCTCTCTGTCTGTTTCAAGCAAACCGGCAATGTCATTTCCTATGTCTAGTTCTTTCCTCAGTGCAGGAATAAAGAAAGAATATGGCACATGTCACAACAAGAGATGTTCCTTTTTCCTCATTGTTTTGATGTTGGGAACAACAAATTATATCAACATTGCTTTTGATTCATCCGTAAAGGTTTCTTACACGAAGGAATACATTACCTTGACTTTTATTACATAAAAAGATAATCATTAATCCAGTGGTTGGTGTTTAAGGTAGTAGTATGTGTTCAGACAGTGGACGAGAAATATGCCAAGGAGAATAAAATCTCTGCCCTGGATAACCTTTGATATTATACCTAGGCCAAAGTATTTCTCTCTGCTATTGAGCGTGTACTGTGTGTTCTAGTTTAAATTTTTCTACTGAAGGCACTGAAAAAATGTTTTAGTGTACTATATATTTTGTATTAAGATTTCTCTCTAACAGGTCAATAAAGAAAAATATGCTAATGCAAAACCAAGAGAGCATGAATTTTAATAATTTCACAATTTTTCATATGCGGACACAGCATGTTGCATGGCCACCACATCAATAACTTCAAAGAAGCTCATTATAATAATGAAAACTCATTGATTTTATGTAAATGAAATATATGAATGCATCGACAAAAATATCCTCTCTTTTGCCATATGGTGAGTCCAGTGGGGTACTGTCGTTTGGGAATGTATGTGCAGGCTTTGCATGACATTTAATAAAACAGTTTTGACTGGGGACACACTTAACACCAAACTAAAATGGGAATGTTTGGTCTGCAGCAGTGGCTCCTGTTGAAACAAATATTGAAATGTGGGGTCTGGAGTCAAACAGCTGCTGACACCAGCTGTGCGGCACAAGTGGTCCAACCATTTGGTACTGTAGGGCTACATGTGTCCTGCCAGTCTCATCTGATCTGAGAGATTTCCAGAAATTCAGATACAATACTAATGGAATATAATATATATTATTTAGAATATAAAATCTGTAAGTATTTAAGATTCATCAAACCCCCTGTTTTGTCAGTTACAGCAGATGTGGCTTGAGTCTTTAACAACGTTTTGTGAACCAAGCAGGTCCTTAGGGTTGCAGCAATTAGAAATAAAGACAAAGAAATGTCTTTTTCTGTTTAAAATCCATTGATTCAACTGATTGAGGCGTGTGTCCTTCAATGAGACGTCAGTTTTACCTTTTTTAAAACACTAATATTAAAGGAATAATGTACTGACAATAGATGCCAATATGTTATACTCTCTGTATTATTCACTAGAGTAGACCTACCACAGTGACAATGGGATTTTTCAGTAATATTATAGTGATTTATCAGTACGGAAAAGATCAAAAGCAAGCCTGTCATTCTCTCTGTGCCCTCTCCAGTGCCCTCCATACATGGGTTGCAGGCACAGATGTCTGCCTGGGAGTCCCCTCTACTTGTCATGCCATTCATGGAGTGGCTGTTGTTAATGGGGCAATGGGCTACCAAATATGGAGAAGGGGTCGCACTGCTCGGCCCTATCTCACCGACACTTGTCGGGGTATAAATTGGCTCAACTTGACATTTCGCCACCCCTGGTTTACACACTCAAGATCCAGCGTCTGGTGCTGATCTGGTGAGTATCTACAGGGGCTGACCAAAGGAGGACTAAATAAAGCCAACCAGTGGATTTATCACAAGCCGATGGATACAGGATTTTAACAGGAATGACTGTCA
This sequence comes from Seriola aureovittata, assembly GCF_021018895.1. Classification (NCBI taxonomy): domain Eukaryota; kingdom Metazoa; phylum Chordata; class Actinopteri; order Carangiformes; family Carangidae; genus Seriola; species Seriola aureovittata. Next base: position 10,175,836 of record NC_079376.1, on the reverse strand, counting down.
CTTCTTTGACTAACCAAATGTCATCATCTAACTGTAACAGATCATGTCAACTCATCAGCATGTGGTTCATCATCTTTTGTTTTTCTTTTGTAGATTGTGGATAGCTTTTGTGAAAGACTAAAATCGTACTAACTTTGCACAGCACTAATGTCAGTGACGCAGCAAAAAAAAAAAAGTTCTAACTGCTAACCCATTCCTATTGAATAACATAAGACTTATATAGAATGTAAAACGAGCATCAATCACTATGAGCTATAACTTAACCCCGCGGGTTGCTTGTCCACAAAAAACAACCTTGTGTGTGTTGTTTGTTGTGTCTGTCTAAGAGAAGACAATATCTTCAGTCGCCGAGTTCAAAACAGACAGGGAATTTCATTACTGGATCTAATATTGCCACGGTGTGTGTGTGCGCGCGCGCCTCCGTGTGTGTTCCAGAGCTGGCATCATGTGCGACGACGATGAAACTACAGCCCTGGTGTGCGATAACGGGTCCGGCCTGGTGAAGGCTGGATTCGCCGGTGACGACGCACCTCGCGCCGTGTTCCCCTCCATCGTTGGTCGCCCCCGTCACCAGGTAATGTAAACTGCTCATGTACTCCACAGACGTGTTAAGAGGATGAGCTTGAGCTTCACTTAAAACAATGGTTTTTGATGAGGGAAGCCCATGCGTGCGCAATTGCGCTGAAAAATTACGCATCCACATTTTAACTGACTAACGGAGGAAATCAGACTATTATGTTATTTTTGAAAACATAATTAATTAATAATTAATGTTGATCTGTGATGATTAGTGGTAGTTCTCCCACAACATTAAAAACTCCTGGTCCTTGATGTTATCAGGGCGTCATGGTTGGTATGGGCCAGAAGGACTCATACGTCGGCGACGAGGCTCAGAGCAAAAGAGGTATCCTGACCTTGAAGTACCCCATCGAGCATGGCATCATCACCAACTGGGACGACATGGAGAAGATCTGGCACCACACTTTCTACAATGAGCTGCGCGTGGCTCCAGAGGAGCACCCCACCCTGCTGACAGAGGCTCCCCTCAACCCAAAGGCCAACAGAGAAAAGATGACCCAGATCATGTTTGAGACTTTCAATGTCCCCGCCATGTACGTGGCCATCCAGGCCGTGTTGTCCCTGTACGCTTCTGGACGTACCACAGGTATGACGCATTCCCCAGGTGTGAAAGAGATTTAGTTCAGCTATAGTAGTAGTCAGTTAGTATATGAACTAAATATTTACGTATTGATCCTTAGGCATAGTCCTGGACTCCGGTGATGGTGTGACCCACAACGTGCCCATCTATGAGGGTTACGCTCTTCCTCACGCCATCATGCGTCTGGATTTGGCCGGTCGTGACCTCACAGATTACCTCATGAAGATTCTGACTGAACGTGGATACTCTTTTGTCACAACTGGTGAGTAAGGATTACTTGTACATCCATACACACATTTTTAACACCGTCATACACCACCCCAAACACACACAAAAGAAAAAAACAGAGTAATTTCTTGCTGTTTCAACCATCCTTCTGCATCATAAAATTAATAGAAAATTGGAACACTACTACAAACTCAGTTGGGGAAAATAAATTGCAAACCAGGGGAAGAAAAACTTATCACATATACTGTATAATAGCAGTAATCGCTTTTCTTACATGTTAAATGAGGCACATGTGAGTAACTTCACGTTATACAAATCTGATCCCCCCAGCTGAGCGTGAGATCGTGCGTGACATCAAGGAGAAGTTGTGCTATGTCGCTCTGGACTTTGAGAATGAGATGGCCACGGCCGCCTCCTCCTCCTCCCTGGAGAAGAGCTACGAGTTGCCCGATGGTCAGGTCATCACCATCGGCAATGAGCGTTTCCGCTGCCCGGAGACCCTCTTCCAGCCCTCTTTCATTGGTGCGTAAAAGCCACCGCACAAACCCAATAACTAATTTCTCAAAACAAATGAAATTACAATTTAACTATAGTGTCTGGCACAAATAGGCAACATTTTAATCAAGTGATGTGATACCATTAAGTGTGAAAAAGATTGACTACTGAATTTATTTTACACCACTGCCATTGTATTTTCATTGTGTTTATAGTGGAAAGTAACTAAGTATATTTACTTAGGTATCATAGGCTACTTAAGTACAATTTTGAAGTACCCATTTTACACTACATTATAATTCGACTACACCATATTTCACAGTGAAATATTGTACTTTATACTCTACTAGCCAACATTTATGTTACATGCAGGTACTTTAGGCACTAGTTTCAGCCAGTAGCCAGTAGCCGATCATGAGTAGCTACTTTTGAAAGGAGCCAATCTTGAGTAGGTACTTTTACTTTTGTACGTAACTTTTTTTACTTTGACTTTTGTAAGTACATTTTCTAGCGATAGTTCTGTACTTTACCTAAGTAAGATTTGAAGGTTGAATTTTCTATCGTGATACTTTCAACCAACTTCTTTTACTTGTAAAGTAAGTAAATAAGCTCAGTAAAGAGAGTAAATCAGAGTAAACTTTGGCGTGGATGGTGTTTATTGCTCACATTAGTGGTTGGCAGCCGGATTAGGATCACTAACTGAAGGTCACAGTTTATCCACCTTAGATTTACCACATCATGGTCGATAAATAGACATGAGTGATCTAAAGCAGGGGCTTATTGTTCACATTTGCGCCGCAGAGCACGCAGCTGCTGGCGGAGCTGTCCACTTCAGCACCTGTTGGGACAGCTGACGGTGGTGTCAGATAGGGGGGTGTTAAAATTCACTAACTTGGCCGCTGTGTTTGCACAGGCATGGAATCTGCGGGCATTCACGAAACCACTTACAACAGCATCATGAAGTGTGACATTGACATCCGTAAGGACCTGTACGCCAACAACGTCATGTCCGGCGGCACCACCATGTACCCTGGTATCGCTGACCGCATGCAGAAGGAGATCACTGCTCTGGCCCCCAGCACCATGAAAATCAAGGTAACTTTGACTTACTGTTGAACGACTGTAACATTTCTAGGAGCAGATTCCCAGATGAACATGTGTGTTTGTGTTTAGATCATCGCCCCCCCTGAGAGGAAGTACTCCGTGTGGATCGGTGGCTCCATCCTCGCCTCTCTGTCCACCTTCCAACAGATGTGGATCAGCAAGCAGGAGTATGATGAGGCTGGACCCTCCATCGTCCACAGGAAGTGCTTCTAAGCACCAGACTGCCTACTCGTCCCCCTTTCCCTTGATCTCTTCACCCTTACCTCCTCCCTTTTTTGCCAATTTATGGCTCCAAAGCAGAAATTCGTATATTGTTGACAAATTCTTTGTTTACACTCAAGTGCAATTTATATGTGGATATGTATAGGTTTATAAATAAACGAGAACCGGGACTTCTAACGGAAGAGTCTTTCATTCTTTCTTTCTGTGGAAATAACAAGGACCTGGTTCAGGATCTATAACAATCTCTCTCTCTCTCTCTTTTTCTCTGTCTTTCGAAAGCAGCGGGGCTCTGTCCTCTCGTCACGTGATGGATAAGTAAAGGTTATTAAAGATTTGAATTAGAAAAGATTACAGTGAGCGGAGAGGATAAGCCACCTCACGAGAAATTAACCTCACAAAGTTTCACTGACTGAAAACACCAGTCACGTGATCGGTAATCCCCGTTTCTCAGGTTGGACATGAAGCTCACACTCCCTACCTGCAAACCTACCGGACACATTTAGCTAATAACAACAATAATTAAAAACATATTATACTTAAGGAGACACACAAAGTGATAATAATGTTGATAATCAGGTAACGATTTAGTAACAATTCATTATGATGCATCGCTTTAATTCAGTGGGCTGTAGTATTTGGAAGAGCAAAATTACAGCGTGTCAGTCTATATGCATGAAATTTAACGAAGCCATACATTCTAGTTCAAAAGGACAATCACATAAATAACTATGACTTCCAATTGTCCCACACCACACAATAGTCTAATATTAGTGTACACACACAATGCAACACCATAAATTGATCAAATCTCAGAGCAATATGTAGGGCGGGGTCACATATTTTGTTTCTATTTTTAAACCTCGACACAGACAAAGAGGGAGAGACAGACAGGCAGGCAGAGAGACGGGGGGGACAGGCAAGCAGGCTGCCTTGTAAAGCGATTAGCAACTCGGATGGTACTTTCACTCTGTCACTGCATCCAGAGCATCATCTTTGCCCGAGGTGGAAACAACAGCTCTACCAGCCGGGCCAGCAGTCTGCGACATGGTGAGGGATACCTCTGGGTATGCGAGGATATCCGCTCCAAGAGAGGGAGATTAGGTCTCTTTATTAAACCGTCCATAGGCTTTGGTTAGATGCACAGAGCAATAGGTTTGGTAAAACTGTGTCATATGCTGCATAAGACACACGTGTTTGTAAATCTCTCAATATCACTGATAACTTCAAAACACAGAGGAGTCACCTTGACCCTTGCGCCCAGGGCAGGTTGCATCCACAAGCCCTGTCTGGGGAGGATGGATATTGTTATGTGGTGCACATGAGGTTGTGAACTCAGTGAGTTGAGTAGCAGTACAATATAGTCTGATTCTCACGTGGAGCCACCCATTTCAAAATGTATAAACTGGATGTACTGTAGGCAACAACACTGGACACAATAGTCCACAGGAGTGTCCACTGAATGGCGCACGCTATATACAAAACTGAAATATTGAAAACCAGAAGCCCTGGTACTCCTAGCTGCGCTCCACCGACCTGTCTGCGCGTATGTGACGCATGGGAGGGGGCAGACTACTTAAAGGCGGATTAACGCTGGCAAGACATTAAATCCAACCTCCCTCCATCCAGACGCAGCGCGCAGCCCATCAACCTGATCTGAAGATCGAAAATAGGAGGGCTTATAGTAATCAGCCCTTCAGACTCCCATGACAAGGAAAAGTGTGGAAACGTCGTGGGAGCGCTCGGCACACACAGCAGGACGTTCACTGGCGTTGCGCGCTCAGCACATAACCCACCAGATAGCGCGCAGAGAGACAGAGAGAAGCGGGGACGGCAGCAGCATCCCGTGACGGATGCATTTTTTAGCTAATATCGGAAGGTTTGGAGACTGACACCAACGAGAGACAGAGAGAAGTAGGACGGGAAATAACGCGCTTTTTTTTTGGAGGGATTTGAACAGAGTACTGTTGTGCCCTTGTCTTCTCCGGATGCTCAGAAATGGGGGAATGGACTATACTAGAGAGGCTCCTGGAGGCTGCTGTCCAGCAGCACTCTACTATGATAGGAAGGTAAGATGATCAACAAAAACCAAGAACAACCGAAGAAACGCAGCAGCCTCCAGGATCGTCTTTAGCATGGTCCCCAGTCCCCCGTTTCTGTGTTGTGCCTCAAGGATCTTCTGTAGCATGGTGCCCAGTCCTTCGTGTCTGTGTTGTGGATTTTTCTGTCTTGTTTCACAGATATCCTTCTTTTTGCCTACCTCTACCTAAACGAGACGGCTGACTAAAAATCATTTGGCAGCTGTCTCTTCAGAACCTGGGATGGTGCTGCAAAGTCCAAACAGCCAAAACTAAACAAAAAAATCATGTGTCATTTCATGTATTCATTCATCCACTTATCCATTTGATGTGTGTCGGTGAGTTTGAGTGGTGGTTGTGCACTCTGGGGTGGCAGAAAGAGATTGGGCGATGAGAGTCGGCGTAATCACCTCTCACCATTAACAATGATCACACAGGTACAGTCAAAGCAACGCCGATTGCTTACATGTCATGTCAGCCATTAAATCACAAAACACATACAACACTGATACACATAACAAGCAGCACATAGCGTCCTCATCCCCAAGAGCGTCCTGTTTCAGAACTGGACAGCTCCCTAAATCCAGCACACCAGAATTGGATTCTGAGCGCTTCAGCCACCGAGGCAGCGCACAACCCAACCACATTTGGTGTCAGTTAACACATATATCTACACTTATTTTCACATTGTTTGTTTGTGTCCTTGCTTTTTAGGATCCTACTAACAGTGGTGGTCATCTTCCGGATTCTAATCGTAGCAATAGTTGGAGAGACTGTCTATGATGACGAGCAAACCATGTTTGTTTGTAACACCTTACAACCGGGCTGCAACCAGGCATGCTACGACAAGGCATTTCCCATTTCACACATTAGATATTGGGTTTTTCAGATCATCATGGTGTGCACCCCGAGTCTTTGTTTTATCACATACTCGGTGCATCAGTCGGCCAAGCAGAAGGAGCGGCGCTACTCGACAGTCTATCTGACACTAGACAAGGATCAAGATTCACTGAAGCGAGACGAAAGCAAAAAGATAAAGAACACCATTGTTAATGGAGTACTGCAAAACACTGAGAACTCCACCAAAGAAGCCGAGCCGGACTGTTTAGAAGTCAAAGAGATCCCTAATTCGGCCATGAGAACTACAAAGTCCAAAATGAGGCGGCAGGAGGGCATCTCCAGGTTTTACATCATCCAGGTGGTTTTCAGAAACGCGCTGGAAATTGGCTTTTTGGTGGGTCAGTATTTCTTGTATGGATTCAACGTCCCGTCGGTGTACGAATGTGATCGCTACCCCTGCATAAAAGATGTCGAGTGCTACGTCTCCAGACCCACGGAGAAGACAGTGTTCCTGGTATTCATGTTCGCGGTCAGTGGGTTTTGCGTGGTGCTGAACCTGGCTGAACTCAATCACTTGGGCTGGAGGAAAATCAAAACGGCCGTGCGAGGTGTGCAGGCTCGGCGGAAGTCCATTTATGAAATCAGAAATAAGGACTTGCCGAGGATGAGTGTGCCTAATTTTGGCCGCACTCAGTCTAGTGACTCTGCTTATGTGTAACACATGAGGAGGAGGAGGTGGAAGGTGTGAAAACATGTATAAAAATGAAAAGAAAAAAAAAACAACAGAAAACCATGATGGACATGATGGACAGCTCCGCACGCCTAAATTCGTGTCATGACTTCAAGAGTGGGCAGATTTTTTTGATTTGTTGGTCTTTTAAGGACTTCATGGCAAGCGTGGATTACACGTTTGTTTACTTATTTATTATTGCACTGATGCAACTTTTTAGTAACGTTTATACTCTGTAAGATGCTAAATGGAGACCATGTTAACGTGTTCACATATTTACTCTTTGTGTGGGCTGTTCTGCTGTACTTGAAGAGAGTAAATGCAAAAATTGCACTAAGAGGTGAACACTTGAGAGCCTGACCTTATATCCAAAACGTGCTACTGACCTGACGGTGTTTGTAAGACATTTACTTTCCACCTGTTTTTGGCACCAACCTGATTAAATGGCACATACACAGTGGTTAAACGGACAAAATCTACCATCCAGATTTATATATACATAGATATATAAATTCTTACTGACTATGGTTCGACCTAGTTGAAATACATCAGCGTAATTCATGTTTTTTTTTTTGTTGCCTGTGTTGCACCACTGACCTTAACATATGTAACCATTCCATTGCTTTATAGCTGACTTGCAAAACAGTATCTGGTGAATTTGCTGCAAACGCTAACGTCTGTGACTTCCTTAATTTATAACACACCAAAGCGCCCACTGCTTTTATTTGTGAAGTGTTTTCTTGCTTTTGTGTAATCAAGTGCCATACTTGTATATAAACATAATATATATGTATACATATAAATATATAGATATATAATAATCATCATGAAAGCTGATTCCCTGCTTGGATTATGCTAAATGCCGCCCAATTTTTTTATTTGCTTTAAATGTATTTGTTGTGATTTAAATGAAAAGAATATCAATAATAATAATAAGATATACAGTTTTCTCTGTTTTATTTTGCAAATGACTGGAAAAAGAAATGAAGTGCTAGTCTTTTTTTATAAACATGAAGGAAATGATCCCAATCAAAGCTGATCAAAACTGAAAAATAGCACAAATTGAGATTTTTATCAAAGAATGGGCAATAGAAATCTGCTCTGGTGCTACAGTTTTTCATTGAATGGTTTTAAATGTAACCGAACAGACCAGAAAAAAAACAAACATCTTTTTTTTTTCTGTGGAAAATAAAAGTGGGATTCGTGTACACCAGAAATGTGTGAGGTGCAGTACTTTGTGTCTGCTACTCCAGCTTGTGTTGACTGACCTATCACACAGATATATATACAGTATATATATATATATATATATATATATATATATAGATCCAGTGGAAGTTTTGCCTTGGTGCAGTGAAGACATTAGCCACACCCACTCTGTATTTAAAAAAAACCTACTGCAGGACACACCTTGTACAAGATCTCATCACTCTGCAATGTGTTGCAATACTGATACTGCTTCCATGAGACACATCAATACTTATGCTCCATAAGAGAGTGGCCTAAGGGAACTTTTAGTCTATATGGCATGCATCAAATCAGACACTGCCTCCAGCCCTTACAGTGAGCTATTCATTCGCAGGGTCTCACTATGGACTTAGTTTGTGACTTTCCTCGTACTCTGCAGGAATGACAAAAAGCCGATCATGGTTCTGAATACTGAGGGGGCTGCCCTTTCTTGTGCCCTGCTCATCCCTTCTTCACGCATTTGAGAAAAGATGAAAGAATGCAGCTTGAATTGAGGGTAAGGTTGTGTACTCCTCTTGAAGGTCAGATTGAAAACAAAAGATGGGGAGAAGAAAAAAGAGAAGGTGCACAATGATATGCCCACACAAGAAGGAAAGAGAGAAAGCATGAGCGAGAGAGAGAGAGAGCAAGAGAGAAATAAAGACACAGAGAGATAAAAATGAGATATTTGCAGCTGACCATTGCAGGTGATCAGGGGAAGGGCTGGTCTTCTCATGATTCCCCTGCCAGGATGACTCTGCAAAGCCAGGAGGAATCGAAGAGCAGCGGCACCGGCACATCCATCTCCAACTCAGCAGGGACCCGAGATTTCTCCCTAAGTCATGAACTTGAAAAAAGAAAAACAGAAGACAGAAGAAGAAGAGTTTGTCAACTTCACTCTGATGCAATGCAGTGAACGCCTTTATGCATCTTTGTCTCCCTCTCTTTTTCCTCTTGCTCATCCATATCTTTTTCAGCGATTCAATTGCTCCAACATAAAACCTTCAAACTAGGGTTCAATATTCACTTAAAAGCATCACAGAAATAAGGGAAATTAATAAGTTAAATTCACAAATAAGAAAAAAAAAAATAATGGAATATAACAAGGAATTTGATATGTCTACTGTACCTTTACAGTACAGCGTTTAAATACAACTGTCATCATTTTTGATGCTTTGGTAGTTTTATTTCAACCTGGTTTCAAACTCCAGCAAAATGGCAAAATTATTGGGGTATGTTCCAATGCAATTATGCATGCTGTCATGCATTTACATCATGTGAGTGTTGCAGGGCTCAGCAGAGATTACACTGTACCTGTGTGTCTGCACTTTTTTGCAGTCATGACAGCCAGGTTACAGGCGGCATAGAGAGCATTTGGCTGGTAACATGAAAAATACACATGGCAATTCACTCAGTTTCAGATTTACACATTTAAGACTATGCAAATGTACTGTTTATAGTGATTAAGTAATCTCAAGGACCTGTGCATTCATCAACTGGCCCTCTGACAACTGCAGCAGAACACACCAAGGCTGCACGCAAGCTATTTTAAGACTACAAGGCAAAACACTGCAGGAACACCTCCAATTTCAAGTGATTCAAGGTGCTCAGGGTGAAGGCAGGGATTTTTAGAGCCATAACCCACCCCCATCTTTAATGCGAGTCATCAACAAAGAGGCACCCTTATACAGAGGGAGAAGTCTTCTCCCTGGACATGTACTGTGGGAGAGGAAGGCACTCAGCTCATAAACAGACAGCTTTTTTTTTATGATCATTGTGGGCCTCCATATTGTAACACTGTCCACCTTCATTCAAGATAGAAAAGTCTTATGCTACACACATTAATCTGTAGAATGTGTGGTGTTATTTTATTTTGAATTAAATTCCCCATTTTCAGAAAGCAAGTCATAGTCAAAGTGGCTGATGAGGCTAAAGTTTCAGCATTAAAACTGTGTGTTGCAGTACAGTATGTTTTTATGTCATATCACCTCATACCATAGGTCTTAACCTTGGGCCACAATTTGTAAAGATTTTGTCCGAAGGCACCTGATCCAAAAGTAATCGCAGTGTTTGGCACAGAACAAGAGGACAAAAGAAGTATGTTTAGTGATGTGGAATTGCAGATGGGATATATCCTGACCAAAGTGTGTTTTTATTCGAGGGACAAGGCCAGACTGGCACAGGTGAGTGATGGTGCTGGAGCACTGACATCTTTATTAACAATCATGGCAGCCACCTTACATCATATTGACAACTCCCCTAGAATAAGGTGTTAGACGAGGACAGTTGCCTCCAAAAAAGATTCCAAAATACATACACAATCAACTCAATCATTATAAGACTCTAAAAATGTGAACATTTTCACATGATATAGTGTCTATTTGTCTATGCGTTTGTGTTGGGACATAATTATCATTTGTGACTTTTATAATGTTCTCCTATTATTCTATATTTAATTAAAAGTATATACCTGCTCAATGTAAAAACAGAAAACAATATGTATAAAGATATTGTTAAAATACTGAAGACAGGAGGAAATTCCTACAGTACACACCCCTGTTTTCTTGCAGCATACTCTGCTCTGTGTGGCCTCGCAGAAGATTTTACACATTTAACCACAACTTTCACCTGAGAGTGAATCCTGCAATCCCTGTGCCCCAAAACAAGCACGCCCTCCCAATTTCTCCTCTTTTCCCAATCTAAAAAGAGAAGGCTGGCTCCAGGGGAGCGCTGCTTTAAATCTGCCTTTTGCACAGATTACTGCATGAAAGGGGGAAAGCAAACAGAAGAAAAACAGTGAATGCGGGTCTTTTTGATCCACTCAGCCAGAAGCAATGAAATTAGCCTGGTTACCGCAGCACATATGCACGGCATAGTATGGCATAGGCAGATATGGCAGACATTGAAACAGAACACACTTGATGTTTGCACCCATGCGAGGGAGGAAGCAGTAACGCATTTTCACAGTGTAACCAAGTTTCTAACTTTCTGTCTGCCAGGGGAGCAAAAGCATCCACAGTGTTCTGGCTGTAAAGTAGCTTTCTCTTTCTCCAGCCACAATAGTTTCACCCCCACCACTCTGCTTTACAGCTGCTCAAAGAAGCAGAACACCAAACTTTCATTCTATGATCTGCGCTTTGGGTGTTTTGTCTTTAAACTACCCCACTTTAATGAAATCTTCACAATACAAGGACAAAAGGACAGAGAACATTAGACAGAGTCTGCACAGAGGGATTTGGCTGGCTGGTTTGGTTGGTGGTGGGGCCATATTGGCCCATACAAAAGGATTTGGTAAAAAATAAGAGCTGCTGGCACTGATAAAATATACCTGACAGACCTGACAGCAGATTAATTTCTCATCCATTTTTTAATGTGACCCCAGGATTAAGAACATTAGCGGATTATACACAGATTTGTCAACCAGAGGTTCACAGTGGGACAGCCAGCACCTGTGTGAGGACACAATGCACCCAATCCCAAAAACCGATGTAGTCCTCTACTTTTGAGCCAGGTAGGTCAGGTTAAGATAGAGTTAGTTGGGATGAAGCTATTTAAACCTTGAGAAAGAGACCAGATTACTCTCTTTATTTGTATTTTATTAATTATCTTATGTAAATTCAGTATTTTTTGTTTAGAGGATGCAAGCGTTTATGAGCCGCAACCTATAGGATACTACAGCTTTTTGCCATAATGCACCAACTGTGTCAAACTGTTAAGTAGTTTGTCATTAATGCAAAGCAGACAGCGCCAGACCACACTGCAGCAAAAACAAAACCTAAACAATTTCCTGCTTGTGACATCTTTAATTTCCCTCCAGGTGACAGCTCATTCTGACACCTATTGCTTGTTCCAACTTTCTACACCCACTCACCTCCTCTGCATTCCCTAATAGCTTGTACTACACACAGCCCATCGACCCTGATAAATGTTTAGGTTCTGCACCATTACACAGCCAATAAAAATCAGTGGCTGGCAAGTCTTAATCGGACACAGTGGCGTTCACCAGCCAATTGGACTTGTACCGATATCGGAGGCAGAGAATAGCAGAGTGCTTAGGAAGATGGAAGAGACAGAGGCAGAGGTATAGAGATATTAATTTACAGCAACCCACACTGAAATGTAATCACACACACAGAAGAATATGAATCACTGCTGTGTATTATAGAGACACACAGGGATAGAAGATAATACCCATCTTGTAAGATTCACAGACCACCGTTTAACTTGATGAGGAAGCTGCTGCTATAAAAAAAAAGAAAAAAAAAAGAAAACCAGTAATGACATGCAAACAAAGAGAAAGAGAAACAAAGAAATTATACAAATAGCACTACTTTGATGGTGAATTCAGATGTTTCTAAATCCCAGTGGAAGTGTGAGATTACACAGTGTGGGTTGGTCTCACTGACTCTGCCGCTGCTGTTTGGTTTAGTGATCATCTAGTCGACCTCACTGTGGTTTACCTTTGGACTCTGCATGAACCGCACACATTGCTGTCTGATTTCTCTCAGCTGATTTTCCCTGAGTATCTCTATTGCCCCTTCCTTCCCTTCCTTGCCCTCCTGCTATTAAATCTACCTCCCTCTTTCTCGCTCCCTTCTTCAGTCCTGTCAGTTTCACTACCTCTCTCATCTCTTTCTCTCTCTCCCTCCTTAGTGTGTTCCTTTTCTCTCCCTTCTTAACCTCTCCCACTCCTTCACCCATCCCCCCTCTCTTACTCTAATGTGATGCCAGTTTGCCGTGAATCACATGGTTGTCATTTTACTGAGCTCCAAAGAAAGGTATGAGGTCACACTTTACATTGCTGCTTTCAGTCTTATTGATGCAGCACTTTTTACAAACACCACGGCTGGGTTTTCAACCAAAGCTTATAAAATAGTATGGTTGGTGGATTCCAGCTAAATCTGGTTTTGCTGTTATAGCAAATGCATTGAAAAACAACACGGAAATTTTGAAAACGTAAGCAAGGTTAATAAAAGTGAATTCTGCAACATGAATCTATAAACTGCAAAACAGAAATAATTAAATTGTGTAATTAAAGTGTGTCATGAAATACTATACCGCCTTAATTTAGACAAATGTCTTTTCTATGGAATACTGACATGAAAATAAATTTGACAATGAGTCCGACTCTGCCGCATAAATCTGAAACAGCAGTGTGTCATTTTTGTAAAGATATCCAACCAAAACAAAACAGACACACGCAACAGCTAAAATATGTTGTTCATGCTCCTCTACTAGACAAGAAACAACAAAATGACGCATTACAGACAATATTTGGTGAATGGGAGAGGGGCAGACACAGCCCGGTTACTCTCTGCTAGACTCATTTGTTTCTTCTTGCTCTCTGTGATAACTGAAATACAGCTCAATTTACTGTTTACGCTCATTTACATATTTGACCCGGGGAGTATTCTACAGTAAGTTTGTTAAGATGTTACTGGTTGGATGCTGACAGTTGATGTTGTTGGAAGGCTTTATATCGTAAAGTGTTGAAAACTAACCCGAACTAAAACTGCAGCTAACCTCCGTCTTTGTCTCACAAAGCTGTTTAATACAGGATTGTTGTGCTGGATTGCTCTTCTTTGTTTTTGTTCCTGCTGCAGTGTAGTGTTTTGTGATGCTTCTTGGAATCCTTTCTTCTGCGAGAGGATTTAAAAAAAAAAAAACTATCTCATGGAAAAAAGTGTTTGAGAGCACTCAGCCAGTTCCTGTAACATTCAGAAAAAATGTGTTTCCTCTAGTTTAGTCCCTGAATATGTCACTCATTTAACACTCATCCAGCACAGTGCAGTAAATTATCTGTAGCCTTGTCAGTATCAGACTTTTCTTTAGGATTCCAAACACGGGAACGACACATCTCACTGATCTCAGAGCAGAAACATGGCAATATAACTCCAAAGCATCCCCATCCCATGTGGGGTTTGTTTGTTTAAATTTTTTAAAAACAAGCCTTTTGATCTTATACTCCCTGTGCATGTGAGCTCTTGAGACAGCTGAAACATGACTCAAAAGTTTAAACCTGTCACATATTCATCATCAAAACTCACAGAGATACCAGCATCCTACATCTGTCTGTTAGCCTTAAAACTTTATATTGAAATCTCTGATCTTTGTGCGTCTTGGCGATATGATGCAGATGGTAGCGTAGTTGCCTGTCAGCTATGAACCACAAATACTCCCAATAGTGTGTCAGAATGCAGCATTTGCCCAAGATAACCTATGATAAGACATACGCACACACACCAACACACACATATGCTCTACCCACGTTTCCCATAAGCCTCCAAGCACACATGCTGAGCTGCTCCTTTTCTGAGTGTTTCAAATGAAAACAGGGCTGCCGGGAGATTTGTGTAGAAACGTATGCTGCTGTTGGTGTTGCTGAGGCGTTAATTAGACTGAGAAATCTTGTCTTAGACCCTCCCTCCAAGCCGTCCAGTTACACACACACAGACACACAAAACACCTCCCCCCACGCACCAGAAATCCAACTGTGTGTGCCAGAAGATGTCTTAGCCGTAAGCCACTTGAAATGTGTGCATGAAATTCCAGTCGATCAGGAGAGATCAATCGTAATCTGACTGTCATAATTTTCTCTGATGAAGCTGGTGTAAATTTGTGAGTTGGATCACAGCTGCCGGGCTTTGGCGTGCAGCAAGTGTTGATTGTGTTAATGATTCTCTGCTTTCTCATGCCAACTTGTCTTTACAGCCAAAGGTAACACCGCCATGATTTCATATCATAATTAACAGGCTGGATTTGGATGCTACAAGAACAAAATAGTGAAGATGAGATTCAAATCGAAAAAGAAGGCATAAATATTACATAATAAAAGCGTAACACTTGTCAATGAATTTCACTTTTAAGCGACCGATTTCAAGAAATGGTCATTTAACGATGCACATAACGACAAAGCCAGACCAGTTAAAACCACTGTTAGAGCAGTTATAAAGATAGTTGCAAGTCAGGAATCATTACAGGGGTGGTAGGACCAATGGGGACCTGCACAGGGCTAGCGAGGGCAAGGGAAGGTACTGTAACTTCAGGGTGCTGATGCAGTGGAATCCTTAAAGAAATGGCTTAATGGTATTGTGGGATCAATACAACAGCAGTGAACAGATGGGCTCTACCTGGTGAAGATCAGTTTCTCCCGACTTCAGCCGATTTATGTTTTCACACTACAACAAATGTCTGTCTTTGGAGGTAATTCTGTCTTAAAACATCTATTTTCTGCCAATGAGGCGAGATAAGTCCATCTCGATCCACTACAGCTTCAGTCATCCCGTCCTTTCATAACGATAGCAAACGCAGTTCAGTCTACAGTTGAAATGACAAATTATTGATAGCAACATCACAACCCACTGTGAGGTGCGGTACATACTGATGATGTATATGAGTTTTTGAAAGCAACATATGGCATGTAGGAGAGGAGGGACAATGTAGAGGAAGATGGCTTTGTTTACCGTAAACTGCAGTGATCAGTGGTGGTAACAGAAACACAATGTTCAGGAGTTAAAGAGGTTAAACAAATTGATGTGTGGTTTTCTTTTTTGGACTCATGATTCCACTTAAGTATGCATGATATAAGTCTCTGAATATATACAGTACTTTGTATGTATGTGTGGGTAACATTTTAATAAGGTAGATTCTGCCCACACAACTGCCTCTTACTATATAGGAGTTTGGGTCATGCAGGAATAAACAGTGACTATAAGTTCCTTCAGACATTTATAGATACTGACCAAATGCACCTTTCTGAGAAGCTTTTGGCAACTGGTTTATATTTAATTCAAATCACATTTTAATAATGTACTGTATGACATCAATGATCCACTAAGCATTAGGTAATCACATGACCTAATGCCAACTTCATTTATCATTTATCAGTATTGATGTTAATTCTGTGTCATTGTGTCACTCAGTTGCCAGTTTATTAGCTAAAACTAATGCAGCATTGCAGTACAATACACACACTGCAATACAACATTGCAGCACTGAATCCTAACTACAACAAGTTTATAATGCTCAGCTTTTATTGGAACTGTCATACAGAGGTGTTGGTTCAAGTGTATGATCATTTTGGAGGCTGCAGTTTGAAGTGCTGCTGAACGGTACTATGTCATACTGACAGGTGTTTCTATTATCCATTTATAACAGTGACGGTTAGGCTAAATAATAGAAACATCCCTCTGTATAATGCAATACTCTTCAACAGCACCGCAAATTACAACCTCCAAAATGATCATATAGTTGAATGAACACCTCTCTAAAACACTTTCGACAAAAAACCTCATGAAGGTAAGATGTACTGCCACTCTGTTGAATTAGACTGCAATCACGTTAGCTAGGTGCACCTAATGAACTCACGTTGGATCATGACATGAAATCCATTAGCCATGCATTTGCATACCTTAGATACCAGTAGAATTATTTATGTTTGCACTTCATTTTACTGCATGATAGCCCAACCATTTCGAATATTTTCTATTTAACATTAACTTTCAGACAACCAAGCGCATAAGATGACTAAAAATCTATTCTCAGTTTGTATAGTTTGTATATTTTTTTTCCTCTTTCTGTCATTTCCTTGTTTTACATCCACTGCCATGTAAAAAGAGCTTGGTGTGGTGCCTCCCCAGTGCAGTGAGAGCTGCTCTGGCTCAGACTGGTCTGGGAGCTCTCCCATGGCCTTAGGAGGCACAACTGGAGACAAGCTGGTCTCCCTCCAAACAGAGATTTGGGTTCACATGACCTGAGCGAGCAGCTGTCCCCCACAGTCCTCCCCTGCAGCACCGCACACTGCAAAATGGGAATGTCCTCTGTGCAAAAGCTCTGCTCATGTGCAAGCCATGATTTGAACAAAGCAGTGCCCAGAGTTACTCTCTCGCGCTTACACTTACACTAAAAAACGCGTACACGCATACCCACGCACACACACAGTAAAAGTGTGCCCAGCCATCATGGACGGAACACTGTGTACTCCTCATGTTGACATATAGGACTATAGAATCTCCTCATGAATATGAAGTGCTGGTTTGTAGCTTGCCAAGTCATTACTGAGATTGCGGTGGAAGCTTTTTAAACAGCCAGAAGGCATACAAACCTAAACCATCTGTATTAAATCATATTTTATATAGTAATCTGTTCTGCTTGGGTGAACATTTTCAGTGC
The DNA here is from genome assembly GCF_021018895.1 of Seriola aureovittata. Taxonomy (NCBI): domain Eukaryota; kingdom Metazoa; phylum Chordata; class Actinopteri; order Carangiformes; family Carangidae; genus Seriola; species Seriola aureovittata. The sequence continues at coordinate 10,158,585 of NC_079376.1, read as the reverse complement.
AAACATATTCCACAAAATAGTTTGAATGAAGTTGAATTTTCCTTGCTGATTGAAATTTAAATCTCAGAGTATATTTCTATAACACTGAATATTTTTAACTAATTAAGCAGCAATCAAAGTTCAATCTAGAAGAGAAAACATTCTGAGTTATTACAAGTTTAACACTCAGCTTCATCAATAGTGTTTGGGTGTGGTCCCATCAGATTAGATTGACCGGGCGGTCTCCCTCGCACAGATAGTAAGAACAGTAAGAACAGTAAGAACCTGATTATCAAAATCTACAGGACCTTCAAGGCTTTCAAACAGTTTAAGTGTGACATTTTTAAATTTGGTGCAGTGGAACAATACGAGTCCTGGTAAGTGGTCACAGATGAACAATTCTAGTTCTACAGCTGCTTGCGTTCATTCCCTTGTTTCTCTCCTGCCACTCCTGTTCTCCGTTTTCCCCTCACCGAGGAAAGACTTTTAACCTCTTAGACATGTACAGGATATTAACCACACCATGTATTTGAGCTGGCCATTGTCCCATGATTGCCTGCAAACAGTGAACAAGCATGCCACATACTGAGTGCAGCCTACAGTACCCATGGGAGACCGTCCACTGTCAACACCTCTAACAAACCAACAGTCCATGGATATCATCGCCCTCCACTTCCTCTAAATCCTAAACAGCTGATTCATGTGACAATCAAAAACTTCAGCAGCCATCCCGCCTTGTGGCCGCTGTAATGCCACACAGGAAAAATTGATGCCGTCTGCATTTGAGAGACAGGAGCCATCAATTGTACTCTCTGTGTGTATGTACAGTATGTCATCTCAGCTAAAGGCATGTTGTGCATGTGTGTGTGTGTGTGTGTAAGGGAAGGGGGTCTGGAATTGGATATCAATCAGAGATGCCTTTCCTCCCCCCTCTCTCTCTCTCCCTCTCTCTCCTTCCCTCTCTGTTTGATTGCCTGGGCATGAGGGAAGGTTTTAATTATGTTTTCTTTTATTCAAACGATTAATCCTGGAGCACAGTGCACCAGGGTTCCCCCTCGGGAGATGTCACACATCTGGCGAAAACTGTGCTATTATCATCACTCTCTCTCTCTCTGGGTTACTGGAACTCTTTTCTTTTTCACAGATATATATGCAACCACACACAAATAGTCAAAATCCAGTCGACAGTATTTATTTAATACTGATACTAATTTTCTGAAACCTTTCTTTTGTCATGCTCAGCAACTCTTTCAGTTTCATGGAGCCCAAAGTGACATTTTTAAATTGATTGTTTTGTCTGACCAAAACCCAGATATATTCCAAATGGAGAAAAGCAGCAAATTGTTACATTTGCAGAGAAAATGTTTAGCATTTTTAGATGATGAATGACTTCAATATTTATCAATTATCAAAATGGTTTAATAATAAAACTAATGACAGATTCACTGACTAATCATTTCAGCAGTAAATATATTATAATTAGTCAATATTTGCAAAACGTATGTAAATTGATGCAATGCGTAGACCACATATGTTGATATATATATATATATATATATATATATATATATATATCTCAGTATTTCCTCAGCTCTACAACTTCTTTCACTGGAGTGGAAGCACAGGTCAAGACCACATACACTTACTTTATGAAAATGCTCAGTCAATCCCCACTTTGCACTGGCCGCTCACATCACTGAAATAGAGTGTGAAATTTCTGCTCAAACATTCATGAGTGCAGACCTGCATTACATCAACTCTGTACTTCATCACGGGTGCTATGAATCAGAACAAAGCCAGAGTGAAGGAAATGTAAGGAAGGGGAAACGGGAGACAAATCCTTGAATGGGAGACAGAGACAAAAGAAAATGAAAGAATTAGAGAAACAGAGAGAGAGGGAGGAAAAAAAAAATTGGAAGTTGAGGGAGCGGCATATGAGGCCACTTGCATGTTTCTCTTAGACTGCTGTCTCCTCCAGCTAGCCAGACATGACTTCACCTCAGCTTCCTTGTTTGCAGATATGACCTCACTCATGCAGACAGAGCCTATGCCATCCAGCATTAGCTAGAAGCAGCCAAACACTTTAATGCAAGATGCTCCGCTCCTCTGCAGGAACCTGCAGCAGTCATACAAGCTGTTTCCAGCCTTTGATAAATCATGCAGTGTTTACTACAACACAGGGTACAACGGAGAAACCTAAATCCCCAAAAAGCGTTTGGGATGATCCTGAACTGCATAATTCATCAGAGCTGAGGTGCAACTGTGCTCCAGCATGTGGATGTTTGGCTGGAGATGTCTATCTTTGCACTTCCAGAGCTGAGCCTTGTATTCATTTAAAGTGTTGTTTTACAGAGTTTGTAAGTACTCTGCCAAAAAACAGCTCAACTGTGTCATATCCCATTCCTTTGAGGTTTCAATCTTTGGCTTTTCACCTCCACACTTAAACAATTTACTACAGTTTGGGTCTTATTTTCGTGGTTTGGGCAAAACTATGTGCACATAGAGCTACGGCAAGTGTGCTAGGTCAAATGTCAAAACCAGGACGTTGTTCTGGAAACTGTGATGGGTGTTTGCAGTGCATAGATTTGTCTTTAAACCCTGCACAATCATCTAGGGATGTCACCACACCAGAAATTTGGTAGTTGGTACCAATACCATTGAAACTATTCCATGATTCTCGATACCAAATTTGACCACAGCACACACACACGCACGCACACACACACACACACACACACACACACATAGCTCTCCATATAGAGAGTTTGCAAGGAGTACTTTAAATTGACTAACATGGTCTGAAAATATCCAAAAGTTAACATTACATTTGGTACTGGTAATGACTTTAGTCTACAAATATTATGATCTATACGTACAACAGAGGCCAGCTGTTGCAATTTACAAACAATAAAGGTAAACTGTTGGGACATGAACATTTTGTGTTGTTTATATATATATATATATATATATATATATATATATATATATAAAGTTAATAACTGAAACTCTCACACTGAATTCGATATACAGATCCAGATGCCGTCTTTGAGGTGTTTAGATACATTTGAGGTGTTTCCTTCTTTCATCCGCAATGCTCTGTGACACCATTTGCATACTGGCTTTCGGTTGTGTCTAACTTGTCCCTCATGATCCGTGTCAAACGCAACAGCGCTTGGCATGTTTGTTGTCCACAAGTTGCGGTAGACCTGACGCTGCACCTGCAATTGCCGCCGCCATTCCATGTGTTGATGTTATTCTTACTGTGTCTGCCTTCCTCCTTCTTTCCTTTGCAATCTGAATTGGTACCAAAGTATTGGTTCTTGTGACATTCCTGATCATCTCGCTCAGACTTCCTCATGGAAACATGAACCATGTCAAGAACTCACAGTTCAGAGAAAACTCAGATCCTCAGTGTTTCTACCACTAGTTTTTTCATAACCTTTCATAAACTAAAACATTTCTGTGTATCTAAACACATAGTTTACATCCACATATTCCACATGGGCCATATGACTTTTAAAATCCTATGTCTACCATCACCTTATAAGCCCTTTTGCCCCTTCATAGTTTTGATGGTGACACAGTTTGCATGACCTTCTTTGTTGTCCTCATTCTGGCATGTCTTTTGCCATCCTGGCCCTCTCCACTCACCCACCTCTGGGTGCCCATATCTGCCAGCCAAGCAAACACTCACTGTCAGTCATTTTTTCTGTCAAAAGCCCGAGAGCATTCCCTCAAGACTGACATCTCCAATCAGCCAACCAGTTTCCTCTCTCCTGCCCCACGTCCCAGTGCACATGTCCCACTTCGGCCTCTCAAGTGACAGGAAACAACAGCGAGGGTGAGTGGGTTTGTGATAAAAACTGAAGTTGTTTAGTGATCCTGACCGACAGCTGGTGACGCAGGATGTCCTGATGACCATGTCCAGAGAGATGGACTCAGGAAGGACTGAATGATGATAATTATATAATACAAAAACTCAAGACAAAAACTTCAGCTTGGCCCCATAAGTGATGATTCATGGATGTCTTCAATCAGGGAGTCATGGGAGTCACTCCTGAGTCATTCCACTCCTCACCTGAGAGTCTGCACCTCCACTCAGCTAGTGACATACTTTCTATTCATTTCTTTCTGTTTTATATTGAAGCCTAAGGGAAAGTAATTTAGAAAAACAGACACTTTTGCTCAGCATTTCCAGGGCACGGGGGCAGCAACTTTTTTTAATTTGAATATTCTCTACTAGCGGGGTTAGGCTTGACTGCAGCATCGACGGATAAAGACAATTTAATGTGTCTGACTCAAAGGCCAAAGGCTATTAGAGGAATTAAACCTGTGACATTCCTGATACAGAATGTGCTCTCTAGAATGTATCTGGGCAAGCAATCTATTTCATTTGTGAAAGATCGGTATGGAATAAAGAATACAGTCCCACCTCTACGGCAACATCTCACTGCAGTTCTACCAGAAATCTTCACTTGAATTGCACAGCCAGTGTAAATAACCAGCAACTTTAGTTGTCTATTTTTACTCCTGTTAATATCACATAAGTGATAGCATGAAACACGCAATCTACTGAAATGTCACCATCATTTTTTTTTTTTATTACCTGACAGTCTGAAATGCACACTGTGTGTACCTGTAGAAATCTACAGCTGTGTGTGCAGCTCCTTAGCTCATTCCAAAGGCTTTTATCACCTATTGCATCATTCAGCGCCCAACACATCTGAGTGAGAGTGAGTAGCGTGTGTCATGCTTACATGATGGACCTCAAACTGCACTAGCTCAGCTTGTTGTTGTTTGTATGAGGAGGCTATGGTGCCATGCAGTGACCAGGCTGACCCAGTTGCAGGAGGGAAACAAGAGCCACTGGCCTGCTTTCTGTCACTCCATTAGCTGACTCAAGATGAAGAGTCGAAGATCTTCTTTGCTCTATTTTTGCCACCATAAGATAAGAACAGTAGGAGCACATGCACACACTCACATTGCGCCTGACAGCTGCCTAGTAAGACATTATGCCTGTCAGCCACCATATTCAGCACCATAAGTGTTATAGACCAACCAAAGTGGTGCTGTGAAAACACCAGATTGGGCCTACCCTCCTTCCATCCTTCGTTAGTTCCTTCCTATCACAAATCTGGAGCGTCTCCTCTTTTTCACGTCTCTTTGATTACTTGTTTGCTCATCAGTGCCAGAGCTCAGCTGTGGCCAATGTGCCGTCCTCATCTCCCAGCCCCCGACTCTGTTTCTGAGAGCTGCCAGAGGCGATTCAGACTGCAAACATACTACACCACACACAAACATGCAAACATTCACACCACACACAAAGACTTTCAAATGTTCTTATGGGAAGTTACGGCTGAAATACAGTGGGCAGAAAGTCCAATTCTGTGGTATACAGTGAATGAACACAACTCAATACAATCAGTTAACACTACAGTCTACAGCCGTAACAAGTACCATCAAGGTCAATCAATGCTTTTTAGAAATTGTCCAACAGTTAATCATTGAAGGCACTTAATTGTTTATTGATGTTCAAGTTATTGTGTCCACACCCTGCCGGTTAAACTTAGAATAATGATAATTTTTACACATCCAGCAGATGTTTGGAGGCCAATACTGAATCTCCTTTTAGTTCTGTTTTAGTCTTCACCAACCTCTGAGGAAAATATCTGGCTCTTTAGCTGCTAAATGTTTGTAGCAGCAGAGGGGAACTCTAGAGTTGTTGTTTGTTACTACGAGCGACCCCTTTTACATTGCGCACAGTCATTTGATCCAGTTTTATGAGAAGAATATTGTTAATAGCAGCTTTAAATATTGTAAATTTTCATTATTGTTCAAGGATGTTGAAAGTGTTATCACAAAATTTTGTAAGTTATGTAGTTTTTTTTTTTTTTTTTTTTTTACAGATTTCTGGACTCTTTCAGATGACAAAAGAGTTCGTCAGAATGACAATGACACTTTGCTGCATGGGTGAGGTTGCCCATACTGACTGAAAATCCAGAATGACTAATGACAGAGTTATTATAAATGGCTTTGTTGAATTATATTGATTACATTGAACTGCTATTCATTATTGGAACTGTGCGTGATTGAGTGGTTACCACTTTAGCTGTATAATGTAATGGGCAGTCACTTTATACCTGCAGCAAGTTGCTATGGTTTCCATTTTGTAAAGCGCTCTTTCCACTTAATCTTTGTTGTCCCCCTTCCTCAGGTCTGTTTTCTGTTTGTGCACCTGCTGAAGATTAAAGCGTGGTCGACAGTCCAGAGCTCTTTTGAATGTGGCAGGGCCGAGAAGGAAGCAGCCTGTTTCCATTAGCAAACATGAACGTGTGTGCTCAGGACTCTGTGTTCTCTGCCTCTTCCAGTTTTTCTTCCCTTTTTAACCCCCAACCGTTCCACTGCTCTGCGGGACTAACGCTGAGCAATATACAAATGTAAAGTAAAACCTAAACACCTTCCCAGGAACAAATCACTTTGAATGTTGTTTGTTTCTTGAAGCACTTTTCCTTACTTACATTTCATTTATTTTGATCTCTTTTCTGGCACATTCTGCAGTGTCCTTTTCTGCCCTTACATCCTAATGCAGTCGTTGGTATTCTACACAGCGTGGCTTATATTCGGTGTAATACAGAAATGTCATTCAGCTTCACGCCTCTTTCCCAAACATTACCATACAAATACAGGCAGCAGAACAAAAGGATGAGAATTTATGTTCTGCATGAATTTCAATAACAGCTTGAGTGAGCTTCATGCATCACAACCTTGGTAATGATAATAATAATCATAATAAAAAGCTGTCCATTACTAACATGGAAGATATGGATTGGGCTAAATTGACCTAATAAATAATTCTCTTTCATTGGTAAGCGCATTCAGTGACTGAATTAAATATACATGACGCATCTCTGCATATACTATATTTTTTTCAGGCTATGTTTACCTTTCAGGTTCAAGAGTTCAGCTCAGGAGTTTATTATTGGATGAAACCATAATATGTTTTACAAACACACACAATGCTCTGTATATTCTTCTAATCCTGTATTGAAAATGTATATTTATACATATGTATATATGTATGTGTATGTATGTATGTATGTGTATGTATATATATATACATATGTATAATTGAATGTTAAACATACATTGTGTAATATCTCAGCCTACTCTCAAATTAAAGCATTCAAAAAAAAAAAAAAAAAGAATTGTGGAATCTAATGGCTCTGTTTCTCATTGTATCCAAATGTATTTATCTTACCTGAACCTGAAACAACACACCATCCACTACAGCAGCCAGTGATTTAACAAAGGGCTGTTTTTAGACTAAGGCAGGATATGAATTTCTCTTCACTACTTCCGTCACTTTTTACGAGCACAGCTGAGTGCAACAACGTGAACACCTTTGAGGACAGACTGCTCTGTTTATCACCATTTGTACCTATCTACCAATATCTCACCCCTCTCTACAACACATTGTATGACCTGATTCGCAACACCGTGACCTTAACACTTAGGGTACCACTGATCAGTACTAATAATCTTTAAATTAATTCATATCCCTCATAACTAAAAGTAATTGCACAAATATTATTCATGAGATAGCACAGTTTTGATTATGGCCACGCATATCATTCCACTGAAACTAATTCAGTTGCTGTAGAATCGCCTTTTGTTCTTCACTATTCTGTATTTTCCTACCAGACTACCAATGTGCAGATAAAGCAAAAAAAAAAAACAAGCAAAAAAAAACAGTACCCAGCTGTTAAAAAAGAGCTTGGCTTCTTTTTCCACTGATGTTTGAGATCAGTACTTCATAAGGATTATTTTTGTCCAAAGTGCTAAATTCCATCATCTCCAAAAGAAGTCAGTACAATAGACAGAGAATTTGTAGCTCTTGGAGACTTTAAAGAGCTGTAAAATTTTAGGATTCAACACAAAAACGTTTGATCCATACTATCTCCCTCTTCTCATTTGGAGCATGGCTTAACAGAGCCAAATGAAAAGCAACACTATCTCATTGTTTCAAAAGCAGATTATCTGTGACTTCAAAACCCCCACTTTAGGCAATGCAACACATTGCCGCGCTGTATCCGAGCCACCACTCTCTTTCACGCCATAAAAGATTCTGAAAGAAGAGGAGTGTTAATCTCCTTCCCGATGCAAACCCACTGGAGGAAGGTGGAATCCGCCTGTTTTGTTTTGGAGAGTGATCTGCCGTAATACAGACTCCCTGTATCTTTCTCCATCCATGCATACATTAAATGGTATTTGTAGGTGAGTCACACATGTGTGTATGTGTACAAGCAAGAATGTGTCTGAATCTAAGTGAATCTGCCATAGGATTCACACAGTGACTGACTGCTACCTCGCCATTCACACATTATCTGGGGATGAGTGGGTAAAGCGTATTGCCACGAGAGTTTGAATGCATGTTTGTATACAGGAGTGGGTGTATGTGTGCCATATGTGAAACACGGGATGCCCAATGGTTCCCTGACACAACTGTTCCCTTTGTCTCCTGTCAGGCCTGTACTTCTTCTTACTTTGAACTTTTTCATCCTCATCTGAAGTCTCATTTCTCTTCTAAAGTCTCTTCCCTCTTCTCTGCTCTGCTCCCATTTCCCCTGCACTCCTTCATGAAATTGAGGATTGAGTGTCCTCATTGGAAAAGTTGTTCTCCCCTTTTGAACCTCTGCTTTCCATCATCACAGACTTTCCTGCCAAATAGAACCAAACCACACACAATGTCAGTTATTTACATTATAGGCTTCTCAAATATATTTGTAGAAGTGAACATCTTATTTGATAGGATACGGCCAGTATCACTTCTAAGTCGCATTTCATATTTCACACCACATTGTTCCTTCAGGTTTTTCCTTCCTTCAGATAAGCTCTAACAAATGGCATTAGCATTGTCACAATGAAAGATTCCATTAATTGTAGAGTTCTGGCTTAGCAACATTAGTTGGATTTAATTTCACGATACATTGCTATTGGTAACAGTGACAGACCAAAGTTTTAGATTACACACTTACTATACATTTTATACAACAAAATAAATCTTGTCTTGCGTAATCTATCAATATGCTCTTTTACCGTGAGTGTATGTGATTCTCTTCTCTATTATTCTATCAGCATCAGCATACAGCATTCACATGACAAAATGTTATCTTTCCTTAATGTCATTGTATATTATCTGATAAAATGCTGCAGAGTTTTGCTGTGTCACTCCGTCTCACTGCCTCAGGGCCGCAGCCTCCTCCCTGCCTTAGTAACAGATATATCTTTATTCAGAGGTGGCCCCGTACAGGGGCAGGACATCAATCCGCTTTGTGTCTGCAGCCTCTGCTTTGCTGTGCCTCACCGCTCTCCTTGCCTCTCTGGGTGGGGCCTGGTTATTGAATTGTCTGTGGCTTTGTTTTGGCTGGCAATCTCTCCTCTTTTTTCCTCTCTGCTCCAAAATCATGGCCCATTTATTCTAACCCAATTATTATTGAAGCCTGGCTGAGCAGAGTGATAGATGGTACTTTGTTACTGCCCGGCTATTGCTGACACACATACTGTTCCTACTGCGTCTGTTGTACAGGCACCGATTAGGCACATACACGCAAACACGAAAAGTCCAGAAATGATCTTAATTTACGAGGGATAGCAATTTTATTAATTAACATGGCGATGTAAGGCAATAAAAAAAGAAGTGAACATGAACGGCCTTGACTAATTGGGCAGTGAGAGTGAGGGAGGGTTTGTGTTTTATTACGTGTGCTTTGTTTCGACATGGCTCATAAGTCACAACACAAGCAGAACAAAAGACAAGGTTTAACTGAAGAGAATTCATGTGTAAAAGTAAAAGTGGAGAAAGCAGCAAACTCCCGTCCCTAATCTCAGATATTTATAAGGGAACGCCTACATAACCGACCCAAAATTTGAAAGGTACCTTCAATCAGTCCATTTCTCTAAACTGCTCACTGCACATGTTTAAGAGATTGCTGGGCTGTGGCCACTAATCCCAATGGATGATCCTGTCTGCTTGTTAGATTCAAACAGACTGGAATTGCACCACAATGACCTTCTCTTTACCTGCCGCGCTAACTAGCTCACTGTTATGCTGTCGCTCCTAATGAGGACAACACCTACTTGTATGTTTGAAACTGTCTATCTATAAATATGGTTTACATTTTTGAGGTCCTGTGCTGTGTGTCCTCCTATGGTTTGACCGGAACAAATTCCTGTACATTTCACTTGGTGAGAGAAAGCAACAGGGCTGGTTTTATTTTATGTGTTCATTGTTGATCAATAAATCGCATGGAAATACCAAAGCCAACAATGAATATATCCTACCAACAACTACTGTCTGTATAGCCAAACCTTGAAAAATATATATAAATATATAATATATATATATATAAAATAGAGCAGGGTGGATAAAAGTAAATGGCTAGCCCAAAAGCTAATCGGCTTGGGTGATATGGTTGCAAGTACGGAAGGACAGGTGCAGCAGAATAATTATTGGCTTGAGAAACATAACAAATATACTGCCCTGTGCAACAACAATCCAATTGAATGAAAGCAGCAGCTTTTTACTTGGATCTCACATTCAATGCCTTTTAGCACAAGAGGAAGCTCTCTTCTTCATTTTTATCCAACATCTCTACTCGTCTACTAAAAGGTCTGTTACACTCGATTGTGGCGTGTTAAATGTAAGCCTAATATTATCCTCTTCAAGGGCAGAGAGGGGTGATAGGAAGTCAGGGTGTAGTGAACATATGGTCATCATAGTTTGTGAGCTAACTGTCTCCTAGCTCGCTCCAGAGTGAAGCTTGCTCTCCTGGACTGGAGGAGAAGCATCGCCTGCATGTCAATGAGCCCGATTCCCTGTTAACCAACTGAGCGCACAGGGTCTCTTGTCTCACACACACTGGCTGCCATCTGCACCCTGAATGGGTTGCTCTGAGGGTGTGTGCGTGCATGTATGTGTGTGTGAGGATGGAGGTGGAGGGTGGTGAGAAAGAGAGAGCTCTTCAGAGGATGGGCTGCAGTTAACCCCATGCACATGCCTGTCTTACAGCCTGCTGCTTTGAGAAGCAGAGGGATCATTGAGAAAAAGATCTATTTTTAGACATGAAATAGGGAGGGGATAAGCATGAGCAGTGAATGTGTGAATGCGAACGTGTGCGTGTGTGTGTGTGTATGTGTGTAAGGTTGTTTGATTCTATGGGTGAGCATGATGCGTAGTGATAGTCTTTTCCAAAACAACGTCGCAGAAGAGGCACAAGCTATCTTACACTTCACACGCAATCATATAAGCCACACATGAGTCCAAGAGAAAAACAAACACACACACACGCGCGCGCACGCGCACACACAAATCTGGATATTGTCCTATTGTGCCTGCAGCTAGGCCTGACAGTGGTGTTGGACTTACATCACACATACACAGATATACACACACACACACACACACACACACACAGACACACAGACACACGCACACAATCTCACACACACACACACACACACACACACACACACACACACACACACAACCTCCCTAGCAACGGGACACGTGATGCTAGTATTGTATGCCCAACCTTTTCACGTTCTCTCTCTCTGTCTCTAATCCATGTCTTTCATCCTGACAGGTGCCAGCGGCTGGTGAACCAGGCTGCAGATTGATGATTAGAGTGGGCAGAATGGACACATGGACTGGTACCAATGAGAGGTCATGTGAAAGTCTGTTTGTCCACTGGAAGAGTAAGATTCTAGTAATCACAACTTAGGTTAAAAGTTCATCTTTCGCTCAGAGGCTAACCACCATACACACAGTATAAATAAGGCTTTACGTGTAATCTTATATGGAAGTTTGCTGTGAAAAGAGGATTTTCACTGCATGGGCTAGATAAGTCTTTCCTAACCTGGGGGCTTCGAGGACCCCATGATGTTGCAAGATAAATTAGATGTAGTGGTCATGAAATATTAAGATGAATAGGAGAGCACACAAAATTTAAATTTTTTTTTTCAGACCTTCCTCTACTCTTTTGTTTTTGAATAGAACATTAAACCCCTTCCCTCGCACATTGTCTAATCACTAATCATAGCTAACTGTAGCAATCGTAGTTGGAGCAATATCTAAAGAGTTTGGAGGGTATAGTGTCTGTTTTATGATAAGAAACAGAATAAAAATTATGTTTATGAGCTCTAGCATAAGATGCAAATATTGGCATTCCTGGCTAACTAGCTTACTACCTACAGCGATAATAATTTCTTCCAAGTTACTACTTTATTTTCAGTGGTTCCAGATTATAAAAATCCACATTTATGACTGGAACATCCAGTGTGTGGGAGCAAAAATACTATTTTATTAGAATTTGGTGCTTTTCCTTCAAGTATGTTTTTTTTTGTAAGAATATCCAAACAGGGTGGAAAATGTAGCTTTAGCCTCAGTCTTTTACCATTATGTAATGTATGCAGCCATCAAGTGCATATTTAATAGCTGTTTACAGCGATCTCGTTTTAAAATGAGTCAGTCAACGACATCAAGAGACATATTTATCAAGCATGCTGGCTGCAGCTGGTAAAAGTAGCTTGTGATAGTTGTCATTTCACTGATGATTGCCTGCTAGGAAATGAGAAACCTGGTTTTGTTTACTTCTCTGTGAAACCATTTTAAAAGTAGCTACCACTGCTATCATTGTAAACTTCAAATATATCATACTACAATAAAAATCTTGACAGACATAGTAAGAATAACAAAGTGGGGGAAGGTTTGGCTAAAGGTCAATTACTGAATAGTGGCACCTTTTCAGAACTCTAAACATGATTGACATAAAACATGGGAAATTATTACTATTAGTTGACTTTGTCATTAGACATATATTATGTAACAGGTGACAATAAGTCACAAGTAATTATTGGTTTCAGTCGCGAGCCAAAAAGATGGGAGGATTAGATTAGTTGAAGCTCTTGTCAGCCTGCTTTTGCACACTGTCATTTGCCATGTGTAATCTATAAGTCAAAAAGGGCAAAAATACAGATCTAAAATGTAATTTATTTCAAAAACTTAATTAATGAAAAAGTACTGTTTATATTTATATATTTTTAGGGAAATAGGATTAGATGCTAAGGCTGGGGTGAGGTGAATTATTAGTCGTCTCTGCACCTGCACTGGGGTATATAAGTCACAGTGATGTGAGCACCATGTTTCAATCTTCTACTTGAAGCCTGAAAATCATCAAAGCTAATGCAGAGTTTAATCTCCTACAACACACTGGTTGCTGCTTGGTAGCCACAGTAACAACAGAGGCAACAACATGTTCACACACATGCAAAGACTTTCAGTCACTCACATTACCATATTTTTTTATTTGCATGCATGTGCAAAGTGCCCACCCACAGAAATACCCCTCCCCACCGTCATCTTTACAGTTTCCTTCATGTAAAGAGGCATGTAAACATTCATGCATTCAAACGAAGAAACGTCTCTCTGAGTCTCTAATCTGACGGTTTTACACACAGCCTCCTCTCCGAGACAGAACAAAGACGGACATGGTGGTAATGCTACAGCAGAAACCCAAAGTGTTTTCAACCTCCCGCACAGTCATGATCG